>NW_017307423.1:48496-97377 GCF_000935625.1 Nanorana parkeri | reverse complement strand
TATATATATATATATATATATATTGTATAGCTTTATTTAACACTTGTCTTAATATTGGGATTGCACAGAGAAATAGACATAAGGATCTATTAATAAAATATTTACATAACTTTATGTCCAGTGAAACTACATGTAGATTAGTTCTGTGTGAGTTAACCAGCTGTTGTGAAAATGGGGCAAACTCAAATGTTCTTAGTATAATTTCTCTTCTGGTTGAATGTGCTTAAGATTAGAAATAACATAAATCAGCTGGTGCTTGTTCTCTCTTGCAGATGAAATGAGCTTTAGTATATTATAAATAGGCCTGTCAATTCTGATAACACCTGTATTACTGTGTTGCGGGTAGATACATTAGCCACAGAGGTGCTGTAAATAATAATCCCATAAACTGGTGTTGATGATTGCCTTTACCAGACAGAAATAATGTTGCAAAACAGACAAAGTATACATACGTAGTGCTCTGATGATTCGTGCAGCCTCCTGGCCCTACATTTTGGCTTGTCCCAGCACAAGCCTCCATATTGCTCCTTTAGTATAATGGGGCTGCAATGAACAAATAGGGAAGTTCAAATCATTGGAAAATATGGAGGGAAACACAATTTGAAAAGCTGAGATTTGTTTATAACTTCAGATGTGTATAGCGTTACTCTAGATCTGCTGATTATTTCTTACGTTTAATTTGCTCATAATCTCTGGGTTTCCATTTTATCAATGTATGCTTAATCTGAATTCTCCAAATTTGGGATAAGTGTACTTTAACACTTATGATAAGATTATTTATATAAAAAAAAATTTAAAAGAAGGTTATCGGTCATCTTCCGGAGTAGCACCACCCAGTGAATATTAGTCTGTTTGCAATCACAGTGGCATGAGCTAATTTATTAAATCATAGCAATAAAAAAAAAATAAAGTCACTTTTGCCCTTTCACTCAAGGGGACTCACATTAGATGGCTAAAACCTTAGGTAAAGATGCTAATTTTATCTCATACAGGGCAATCTGGGACAAAGTCTATTTTACTGTTCTGAGCTTTTCCTCCACTGGAACTAGCCTTGCTGTACATATGATTACTGTACAAGACAGTACCTGTCTTATCTATTTCATACAGAAATTCCAGGCAATTATTTTGAAAAATGCATAATGACTAGTGATGAGCCAAACATGTCTGGGTTTGGTTTGTGGGAGGTTTGGTGAACTCTTCAAAAAGTCAGTAAAGTGCCAACTTTATTGCAAATCCCACTGAAGTCAAAGGGAGGTGAAACTTGAAAATCAATTCTCTCCATTTTCAAGGCTCATAGGCATGTTAAAAAAGTCCTTTCAGTGGGGAGCAGTCCTTTAAATAATGCTAAAGTGAAACAGTACAAATACAAACAAATCCTTTAAATAACATGCTTGGGAGATGTCCTAAGGTCTGGTATATATTTGGTGGGGGATTTCAGGCAAAAAACAAACAAAAGCAATGGTGTGGGCTCCCGTCCAAAATCCATACCCAACCCTTATCCTAGATAGGAGTCCTTTATGTATATGCGGAGTGTATATGAGGGTCTGGTAAGGATTTTAGGAGAAGCCCCTGTAAAAAAATGGCCGAGGTTCCCCAAATCCATACCAGGCCTACATCTAAGCATGCAGGCCAAGAAAGGGGGGGCAGGCTGAGAGGGTGCAGCTTCCACTCTTGAACTATACCAAGCCATATGCCCTAAACATGGGAAGGGTTCCTCCCCTCCATGACAAAGCATCTTGTCCCTATGTTGATAGAGACAAGGGCCTGAAGCCCACATCCTGTCCCTTCAAGTGGAGGAATTAATAGAACCTGGAGGCCCCTTTTAAAATAGGGGGGCCCCAGATACCCACTCCTCATGTTAATGGGTAAAGGGTACATAGTATTCCTGGTTACTCATTCATGTGTAGATTTCACATTAAGCTATTACATTGTTCACACTACAAGCTTGTTTCAACAGAACAGATTAGAAGACAGATGAAACGATGTAAAAAGGATCTGAAGAGCCACCTGCTGGCTCAAAAGGAGAATATAAAAAAATAAATATTTAATTTTGGTCTGACTAAAATAAATGTTTATATAGTATGTTTTGACCATGTCATAATAACAAAAGAAATAGAATATTTTGAAAACCACCATACATTTCCTTTAAGAATGTGCATTATTATAGAAGTGTAATCTTTAAAAAAAACATTTAAACCTTGTACTTAACACAGTCACTTTTAGTTCACCTACTACTACATGTTGTGCATACTTCCACATTATAGAACCCATCCCACTTGGACAGTAAGGGACACCCTTCCACCCCTGAGACCTACCTGATGTCAAATTATGTTTTAAACTAGTAGAGCAGGGAGGTTAAGTTCAGGTATAATCTGCTTGTTGTATTTTCTGGGTCAGATTGTTATCCTCTACTACAGCCTTACTGAACCAGGATGATGTGGCACCCCGGGTTGCCTTCTGGCTTCTTCAGGGGTCCCTTTTAATTTTCAAACAGTGTCATTCCTCTCATGTGAAGAGGGCTGATGTGAAAAAGGGGGACTCTGATATGAAAGATGGAGAATCTGATGTGAAGGGGAGCTCCTATTGTGAGAGGGGGTGACTCAGATATGAAAGTATAGGGTGCCTAATGTGAAGAGGGGTCTTGATGTAAAGGTGGAAACCCCACTTTTTGTGTTTTTGTGGGGTCCCCCGCAAAAGGCATACCAAAGCTCTATCTAAGATAAGTGTCTGGTTTGGATTGTGGAGGGATCACATGTCGTATTTTACATTTACGTTTTTACATTTTAGACTGAAGTACACCAATATTTTGCATATTTTAAAGGTTACCATGACTGAAAAACAATTGAGAAATACTCTGCTACTGATGGAGAAGAATTTTTAATGGAGAAGAACAGTGTCTCAAAAATTGTTCAGCTAAAAAGTTCTATAAATGCATCACATTGATGATTCGTTACTAGATATTGTTTAAATCTGGTGTGAGGGAGGTGGTTATCTACTAAAAAAGTAATATTTAAATTAATTGAAAATGTATTAATAATTTAAATTTGGTTTGTTGTGCCTGTTGTCTCTTATAATTTGACCTTAAGGCTTATATGGTAATAGGCCACATGGTTCAGATTCTTGAGTCTGTTTGAAGTGTTGCTATTATTTTATTTCTTTAGCATCAGCTAAAACATATACAACTTTTGGTCTATATGAAATGTATTTAATCAACTCACTGTTTTAGGCTGCTCTTCATATTATGAATCAATATCCAAAGATCGCTCTGGACATTCTGTTAAAAAGGTTAAAAACTATTTACAAATATGTTTTTATTTTAAAAGGTTGACATGTGCCTTTCTATATCATGTCATGGATGGCCCTTTTCTTAAACTTATGGAAAAACTTTAATTGGGCAATTAAGGTACACTTAATCCTAAAGGCAACCGTCTTGAATTTGTTTTTCTAAAGGATATCTCCTGAATGTTAGTTATGAGAACATATGGCTAACATTGAAAATATGAGTACTGAGGTATTAAAACTCATTTTTCACAATGTTTACAAAATTCTGTTTTAAATGATCAGATAGTCCAGTATCTGCCAACATTATGAGAAAAGCTTTTGTGTAATAAGCTATGCTGTCTGACCAATTTAAACTTGATTGGCTAGATTAAACATGTCAAATGTGCTTATGTATGTTACACAAACCCTGTGAATGAAGCCTAGAAATGTAAACAGATGCCAGAATAAATACCCACAAAGTGAAACTTAAATTATATGTTTGTGTTGAATTTAGCAAGCTAAAATTAATTTTGTGTAACGTAATGAATGTCAGGGAACAAGGGGTGCTGCTCCTTACCAGGCTTACCAGCGGTGGCGCAGGGCATGGGGTTCCCCTCCTCCTGGCAGGACTCCAGCGTGCATAAGCGAAATGCGCTGCGGGTGCGCGTGGTACACAGGCTGTGCGTGCATGCATGGGGCGCGCACGTAACACGCCTGTGCCACTTAGCTCTTTCCCCGGCTAGGGGAGGTCCTCAGCACACACCATCCGCCCCGTCAGCCCTGCTTTTGGCTCCTGGTTAGGGAATCTTCCTGGTCGCCTTGGCAACCAGGAGGTGGTTCTTGGTTTGCCTGGGTATTTAAACCAGTCAGAGCCGTGGCTTATTGCTGAGTTATTCTACCTCTATGGTGTGATCGCCAGCTCTCTGTGTGTAAACCTGTTGCTTCCTGAACCCCTGCCTGAACCCCCGTTATCGACCCTTTGGCCTGCATTCTCGCTTCTGAAACTAGCTGCCTGCCTTGACCCGGACTTGGACCTGACTACGCTTCTGGATTCACCCTCTGTACCTCGTTTTTGGACCCTTTGTCTCTGCCAAGGGGTTCCGCTCACGACCCAGCCATACACCCCTGACAATGAACTTGCCTAGCAATGCAATTAACTGGGTTAAAAAGATGCATATACATTAATTTTACTGTGGATGTCTCAATATCGATACTAGTATCAGTATGTGGACCAATACAGGGCATTTTCACGAGTACTTGTACACATGAAAATGCCCCGATACATAGAGCCGATCCCGACCCTTTAAATTTTTTAATAGATTCCGCTCCCAAGGTCCCATGCTTGATGGGAACCTCAAGCAGCTGTCTTTGACAGTGCCTGCCTGGTTGCACATTGCCTCCTCCTACTTCCCAATGCCTGCACAGCAAAGGTCAGCCCTATACCCACCAGATATGCAATGCAGATACCACCATGGACTACAAAAGCTAATAGCACATAAAGTGAAGGTGCAGAACTGACAAATCAAGAACAAAACAAAAACTTTTAAGGAGAACTATGAGGTGAGTGATTTCCACTCATAGTTAGAGCCGACCTGTGACAAAGAAGCGATCACAAGTCGGCTCTATCAATCGTTCGGGAAGTGGGCAGAAACATGCACCAATCCGCTTACTCCTCAATTGTCTCCCTGCAGAGAGCGATGAGTGTCAGTCACCGCTCCCCGCAGGGATTCCCCCCTCACTCACGCAGCTGGGTGTATCTCGACAGTATTGTTGGGATCTGTCCCAGCTGCAGCGCAATAGCCCGCGATATAATGAGCTTTGGTTCACGGGAGTAGGTTAGTGTATGTCCTCCTGTGACCCTAAAGAGAACTATGGGGTAAAACACTTACCCCATAGTTGTCTTTTAATGGTAGAAAGGGAATAAAAGGATCTGGGACTGAAGCTGTTAAGATGCAGATATAGTGGTCTTTCAACTATTATTGTTAACTCCTTTAGCACATGGGTTACAGTCAGATGCTTCATCTATATAAATTTTTCAAATAGATGGTTTGTAACTTTTTATCTATGTCATGTGCAATAGCAAAGTGGAAATTTTAAGATTCTTAGCATTGGATGCAGCAATGTTTACCCTTTCAGTGGTATTAGGCATAGGTTGCCCTGAAGCATATGAATTAACGAGGGTCGTTACATGGCGGTATAAACTTTGATAAGGAAATACTCACAAATAGTGGGAACTGCAGTAGGTGCCACACTTATGGCAGATAAAAACAGGAGAAGAGATCCCCAAGAGCACATAAAGCAGAGTTTTGAATGATGAAGGGGGTTGAATCATGCTGACCATCAGATGGAGGACATCTAGCACCCGAAACAGTGCTACAGTGAAGCTAAGCTAAAGCGGAATATGGTTTTATTTTATAGTTTAATGGCCAATTCATTATTATAGTATTCCTAGCTGGAGTTTTGCTTTTTCTTCTTACAAAATATTTTTCAGGCATTTTGCATGTCTGCATTTAACAAGCCAACTGGCTTCATTAATATGAAGAAAATTAATTTATTAAGTAATTAATCCGATACACTTATATAAATATCTCTTGTATGATCATCAAATTAGACAAATGTTAGAACCAAATTCAGTTCGTACAGCAGTCATGCCCACATTGTTCTTAGTGTTGGCTTGCTTTTGTTTTGAGTACAACATTAATTGTTTCCTTTCCCATAGTTTAAAGTGACCTTAAGGATAAGGAAGTAAAACTAAGGATATTGTCTTGTTTTTTGTCATTACCTTTTAAATCACCATTATTTTTGTAAGATGTAAACAACATAGGCATGTTCAGTAGACTGTTTTTAGCAACTTTTTTCATAAATTGTGTTTAAATTCCACTATATGAAGATAATGTAATATAAATATTTTGGTAAAAATATACACATGTTAAATTAAGCTGGATATATGAAGGATCATTAAATTAAATAGAGGGGAAATCTTACTATTGGGATACTTGGTTCGCTAATAACCATCTAAGGGCCCTTTTATACTTTTAGTTCTACATTGCATTAATGTACAAATAATGACACCAAGTGTGTCAGGGCAGCCTATTAATTTTAATCTTGTTGAGAATGCACCACAACACAGCCAAAAATGGAATGCTCCCTTTTTTTTGCATGCAGAATACCACAATGATATGTGCATTGTGGCCTACTCTAGTGCAGCTGTGCTGCCTACTTTTGTCTGTGTGAGTTGAGGAATAGCACTGCGCCAAGGTACAAATGTTTTAGCATGTGTTATCACAACGAATAGAAGCGAAGAAGTGCTAAGAAGGGATTTCCTCTCACTTCTAGCTTTCAATATACTGTATAACCAATCTATTTATCTGTCCTTAGTTCTCATCCTAAATCTAAATGTAATACCTATTAAATAAATATTAGGGCTCATGCACATGGGCATCTTCTGAACTGAGTAATCTGAGTTTTTGCCCATAAAATAAAGATTAAAAAAAAAGCTCAGGAGTAGCCTAATACAGCTCTTTCAGTGACTAAGGCAAGTCCAGCGAATCAACAGTACCAGAAAGGTATACTACATTGACTTGCTTCTAGGCCTGATCCCTGTGCTCATGAGGCCTTAGCCTATCTGTAATTCACACACCTAACCACTGCAAACTTAACTTTAACATAAGTTCTAAGCCTAATGACAATGGACAGGGTAGAATATGAGGACGGCTTTGAAGGGAAGAAAACCAGGATGAGAAAGGAAAGTAAAAATGGAGAGGTAAGAGGTCCATGACTGCCGGGGGTGAGGGTCACTCTGTACATATTTACATTTTTATTATACACTATTTTAAACAAAGTAGATGGTAATTGAAATTTGATGGTACTTGAAGCAGACCTTCACATCATTCAAACCCTCTCTGTTGCAAGATTTTTGTTGGGGGGGGAGTACCTTTTTCTGCAGATAATTTCTCCCACTTCTAGGGAGAGGCAAGGATGACATAGACCTCCCTCCACCCTCCCCTCACCTGAAGCCTCCTGGAATAAAAATCATACATCCTAGGAGACTTCAGGACAGTCAGTGGATCTTGAGTGATCAGAAAGTCACAACTAACTCCCATATCCAATGTAGAATTGAGTGCGAGGAAGACAGCGCTGGACTTTATGGGATTGTAACAGGTACTGTACTTGTAGCCGTATACTTTAATTTTATAATTACATTTTATTAAATTCCTCTTTAACCCAAAGAATAATACCTTATATAGATATGATAATAATGAAATGTTATAAGCATGACAAAAAGAACACTATCATGTGGGGAATAGCATTTTGGTAAAAGGACACAACAGGAACATTTGCTTTAAAAACACAGAAAATGATTGTGTCAGTAACAAATTATTCTGCCTAATGATAACTCTAATTTTCTTTAAATACTATCTCTTAAGAGTAATTCTTATGTACACATTTCACCTTTACCCCATGTTATGCTTGTAATCTATATGCTGTATTTTTTTCAAATATATTTATAATATTAAATAAATAATAAAATATATACTTATACAGGTGAAATTCGAAAAATTAGAATATCGTGCAAAAGTTCATTTATTTCACTAATGCAAATTAAAAGGTGAAACTAATATATGAGATAGACTCATTACATGCAAAGCAAGATAGTTCAAGCCGTGATTTGTCATAATTGTGATGATTATGGCTTACAGCTCATGAAAACCCAGATCCACAATTTCAGAAAATGTTTGACAGTGTGGGCAGGTGCCAAGTCCTCTCTGGAAAACGAAGTCAGCATCCCCATAGAGCTCGTCTGCGGAAGAAAGCATGAAGTGCTCCAAAATCTCCTGGTAGACGACTAAGATGCATTAGTGAAATAAATGAACTTTTGCACGATATTCTAATTTTTCAAGTTTCACCTGTATGTCCAGAAGCTTGTTTAGCAGTAAAAAACAATAGGAAGGGTAAAAGCCTCTCTCAGACTTTCCCCATCAACTTTGAGACTTTGAATTTGGTAGAATTTCTACCAAAGGGGATTCAGACAGCAATAAAACATGTTTTTCATTTGAGGAGGGTAAGAACATCTGTCAAGTATTTACTGCTTCCAATATTGTTACTGGACAGCAAATTATGGAAAATCTTCCCAGTGAGATAATGCATAACAGAATTATTTATTGGTCTATCAGCTGTAGGGTTTATTATAGGGGTTACAAAAACAAAAACACTATTCATAAATATAAAATGTATAATAATCAAAAATCTAGCCTTAAAATCTCAGGCTAACAAATCAAATAATGACCAAGTTTAATAAAATTTACTTTGTCCCTCTAGCATTACTCTGGATGACCAAGACTGCTAACCAACACCACCACAAAAGAAGGGACTTAAATAGCTAATGGACTCACAGATTCACAGCCTGCCAAAGTAGCCCAATCAAATCCTTGTCTCCAAGTAGACATGTGCGATTTGTTTCGTTCCAAATCGAAATTCGTACGAATTTTCGGAAATTCGGACATTCGGATGTATCCGAATTCCGAATTACAGATATAACGAATGCAAACGAATCCGAATTTCCGTTTCCGAAATTCGGTAGTTCGTTCGAACGTTCGTTTAGTTTCTTATTCGTTTCGTTCGTTGAAGAAAAAAATTGTTACCGCTCAAATGGCACTTTGCTGCAAACGAACGAACGAATGAACGAAACGAATAAAAAACAAAAACGAACGTTCGAACGAACTACCGCTAACGAATTTCGTCCGAATCCGAATTCCGAATCCGAATTGGCTTTCACACCCGAATCCCGAAAAACGAAATAACACAAATCCGAATTTAAAACGAAACTAAACTAAACTAATTTTTTGGCAGTGCACATGTCTATCTCCAAGGTTCATCCACTTCTTCCATTCAATAAGCTGCCTGCAAAGCTCATCATTGTTAACAGCAAATTGCTCCATGTTCATCCCAAGTGGGGCCTCATTATACACTGCAGCCCCTTTCATTATTTCATCTTTTCATGCTCCTTTGCTAAGATACTGTATGTATTTTTCTATCTTTCTACAAGTTTTCCAATATTGTTGGTAATTCTGGCAAATTTTCCGATACACTGTACACTTTATGTTACAGTAACATCAGAGGACAAACCCTTTCATCTAGTTGTGTCTTATACAGGTGAAATTCGAAAAATTAGAATATCGTGCAAAAGTTCATTTATTTCACTAATGCAAATTAAAAGGTGAAACTAATATATGAGATAGACTCATTACATGCAAAGCAAGATAGTTCAAGCCGTGATTTGTCATAATTGTGATGATTATGGCTTACAGCTCATGAAAACCCAGATCCACAATCTCAAAAAATGTTTGACAGTGTGGGCAGGTGCCAAGTCCTCTCTGGAAAACGAAGTCAGCATCCCCATAGAGCTCGTCTGCGGAAGAAAGCATGAAGTGCTCCAAAATCTCCTGGTAGACGACTAAGATGCATTAGTGAAATAAATGAACTTTTGCACGATATTCTAATTTTTCAAGTTTCACCTGTATGTCCAGAAGCTTGTTTAGCAGTAAAAAACAATAGGAAGGGTAAAAGCCTCTCTCAGACTTTCCCCATCAACTTTGAGACTTTGAATTTGGTAGAATTTCTACCAAAGGGGATTCAGACAGCAATAAAACATGTTTTTCATTTGAGGAGGGTAAGAACATCTGTCAAGTATTTACTGCTTCCAATATTGTTACTGGACAGCAAATTATGGAAAATCTTCCCAGTGAGATAATGCATAACAGAATTATTTATTGGTCTATCAGCTGTAGGGTTTATTATAGGGGTTACAAAAACAAAAACACTATTCATAAATATAAAATGTATAATAATCAAAAATCTAGCCTTAAAATCTCAGGCTAACAAATCAAATAATGACCAAGTTTAATAAAATTTACTTTGTCCCTCTAGCATTACTCTGGATGACCAAGACTGCTAACCAACACCACCACAAAAGAAGGGACTTAAATAGCTAATGGACTCACAGATTCACAGCCTGCCAAAGTAGCCCAATCAAATCCTTGTCTCCAAGTAGACATGTGCGATTTGTTTCGTTCCAAATCGAAATTCGTACGAATTTTCGGAAATTCGGACATTCGGATGTATCCGAATTCCGAATTACAGATATAACGAATGCAAACGAATCCGAATTTCCGTTTCCGAAATTCGGTAGTTCGTTCGAACGTTCGTTTAGTTTCTTATTCGTTTCGTTCGTTGAAGAAAAAAATTGTTACCGCTCAAATGGCACTTTGCTGCAAACGAACGAACGAATGAACGAAACGAATAAAAAACAAAAACGAACGTTCGAACGAACTACCGCTAACGAATTTCGTCCGAATCCGAATTCCGAATCCGAATTGGCTTTCACACCCGAATCCCGAAAAACGAAATAACACAAATCCGAATTTAAAACGAAACTAAACTAAACTAATTTTTTGGCAGTGCACATGTCTATCTCCAAGGTTCATCCACTTCTTCCATTCAATAAGCTGCCTGCAAAGCTCATCATTGTTAACAGCAAATTGCTCCATGTTCATCCCAAGTGGGGCCTCATTATACACTGCAGCCCCTTTCATTATTTCATCTTTTCATGCTCCTTTGCTAAGATACTGTATGTATTTTTCTATCTTTCTACAAGTTTTCCAATATTGTTGGTAATTCTGGCAAATTTTCCGATACACTGTACACTTTATGTTACAGTAACATCAGAGGACAAACCCTTTCATCTAGTTGTGACTGCTGGCCATCCACGGTAAAGCTGCAAAGTAATGCTTTATTCTTTTCTTCAAACTACCTTTGGAGGGAGTTGAAAGTCCGTGTTGCCCAGCGACAGCCCCAAAACATCACTGCTCTAGAGGAGATCTGCATGGAGGAATGGGCCAACATACCAGCAACAGTGTGTGCCAACCTAGTGAAGATGTACAGGACACGTTTGACCTCTGTCATTGCCAACAAAGGATATATAACAAAGTATTGAGATGACCTTTTGATATTGACCAAATACTTATTTTCCACCATAATTTGCAAATAAATGTGTTCCAAATCAGCCAATGTGATTTGTCTGGATTTGTTTTCTCATTTTGTCTCTCATAGTTGAGGTCTACCTATGATGCCAATTACAGGCCTCTCTCATCTTTTTAAGTGGGAGAACTTGCACAATTGGTGGCTGACTAAATACTTTTTTGCACCACTGTACATAACAATGGTTCTCATCCTTTCACACTGGATGAAAACCTGTATCAGTCACCAGAACTGAAAGTAAAGGGGAAATCTCCACAGTAGAAACACAGACAGCAATAAAAAATATGGTAGCGGTTCTTGCCCCCCTGATCAATCCAGAACCATAAAATAGCAGCAATATTGTGTTTCTTATACCATATTTTACAGTAAATCAAATACTATGATTGGCCAGCCTAGCACAGCTTGATCAAGGTTGAATGATAAACAACCAGGCTTGGTATTCTAGGTGATGTACTTGACCAAGTATGGGCAACCAGGAAAGGGACGGCAGACAGCAGGTGCCCCCCCCCCTCCTGAAACATACCAGACTACATGCCTTAACATGACATAGAGCCCCTCTCCCCTTATAAAGCCACCTTCTCCCTGTGTTAAAGGGACAAGGGCCTATTCCCTAAATCCATGTCCCTAATAGGGTGTGGCGATTTGTTGATGTTGATTTTATTATAAGAGGCCCAAAAATATCTACCACCCCTAAGGGAATGGCTATAAGGGTACATTAATACAGTATTTGGTTAATTACATCACCCAAGACCCCCAGCAGATGTCTAGGTTCTGTCATTTTGTTTTTGGGAGTGTGATGGAGCAGCATTGTCGGATGGTGGGACGACATGTTGGTGGGTCAACATTGTCATGTAGCAAGTTGCACTGGTGATGGATCATCGTGATTGACAAGGATCTATGTCACTGGATTATGTCATTGATGTTGGAATTACATTGGGGGACATTGTTTACATTGTTTACAAATGGTTATTTGTGTGTTTTTTCTACTTTTACCTTCAAAAAATTGAATGGCTTAATGGTTGCAGTGTTCATTATAGTGTAACCCATTACAAAAACAAATACACCATTGGTTGGATTTACATTGGGGGACATTATTTAAGTTTTTTGTACTTGTTGTATTGTATCAGTAATCATGGGTAATAATGTATTCAGTACTTTCTCCCCTGGGGGAAGTTGATATCTGAGGGCCCCCTATTTTGAAATGGGACTTCCAGATTTTGCTAAGCCCCCCTGCCAACTTTGCAAGGCACCCTCCCACATATTAAGGCATGTGTCCTGGTATGGATCAAAATGAGGGGGACGTGTTCTGTCCTCCCTGTCCTTGCCACCCAGGCTGCATGTCTAAATAATGGTCTGGTATGAATTTTAAAACAAAATTACAAATCATAAAAAACAGCATTGGTTCCCCCATAAAATTCATACAAATTCCTTATCCAGTCATGTAGCCTGGGTGACCAGAAGAAAGAGGGCAGCAAGCATGCACCTACCCCAATTGATCTTTACCAGCCCACATGACTTTAACCTTGGGAGGGACCTTGCAAAGGGAAGGGAACTGCAAAGCCCCCCCCCCACCTTGAAAGTCACCTCACTCCCATGTTGAGGTGTGGGGGGTTGTGGAGGGACCTATAGGAATCTGGAAGTACCCTTTTCGATAAGGGGGCCCCCAGATATCTACCATATCCCTGGGCAATATGTACAGGAATATATTAGTACCTCCTATCCTTTCCCACAAGCAGTTAAAAGTAAATATAAACACTCACCACCCACAATGTGAGAAAGTCCCTTAAAAAATATACAAAAAAAATAGGTAAACAATGCCCCCTTACATAAACTCAAGGTCAATCACATTGTCCAGTGATGTAGATCCTTGTTAATCATGATGATCTGTCACCCAGTGATGTTTACCTGTTGCCTGACAATGACCGCCGGTTACACTCCCACTTCAAAAAAATGGTTTCCCAGCCACAAACAGGCCAGGGATCCTGGGTAAAGCTATTGACCAAATAGGGTCATGACAATATCTGGTCAATGACATCACCTCAGAGCCTCGACTGGTTTATTGCTACAACCACAAAATTACAGATCCCACACTGATGTTTGTTTTCAAATATGGCTAGTTTGTTTAGCCATCAGGTAGTTCTATAGAGATGGGCTTTGGGTTCTGTTCCGCTATGCATTTGACCCTAACCCTAAGCTTATCCCTATAGATAAGATGATTTTTATTTTTAATCGCCCAGTACATTTTATTATCAACTCTTTAAGATAACCTTAACTATGTTATATGCAGAGGTACGAAATCCCTTTGTGGTAATCAAATTAAATGTTATGTATCCTATCCATGTCTAAGCATATTACATGAGTCTCTGCTTTTAACTAGACCCTGGGGCTACAGAGAAATAATTCAATAATATTTGTTAAGAGATCAAAGTAAGATCCCCTACAGAGCTATTACTTGTTGACTAGAAGAGTTTTTGACTGCCCTAGTAAATAAGATAATTACAAACACCTTTTAGATACATATACATTATATACATGATTTTAAAATGTATGGAGTAGTCTTCTGTAACCAATATAGTGCTTCATCTGGACAGGACATAAGCCGAAAAGCACCACTGTTAGATGTAATAACACAGCTGCTGTGTTATTACATCTAACATATTGGTCAAAAGTGAAGACCAGTCTTCAGTAGTAAACATTTTTTTTTTATTTATTGAGCCGATCTTCAGTTCTGTGTAAGTCTCCTGTGCTTTATAGCTGTGTTGGACTAAAGAATATAATCAGTGGAAACAATTTTTGAAATTTTTTAGGGGCTCAATGCTGATTTGTCTGTAACACACCATCTTAAACATCTTGCACACCGCTTCTCATCACCTAACAATTAATTAATACAGAGCTGTAATCATTTGTATGTTTTATATCATGCATTGAACAACTATCCATGAAGTATTACAAAAGCAAATATTTATGAGGAATCACAATCCAGTCATTATCATTCTTAATTTACATGTCTCATGAAGAAAGGAAGGTCCACGAGAGGTCCAATTCAATACAGTAGGATTAGGAAGGCCCTGCTCATGAGAAAATAAACAGAGGGTGTAAATTATACAGAAGGCATTTATTATAAGGAATGAGCTGATGGAGGTAGTAAAAGTACAGTTAGTATGTGCAGGTGGCATAGGCTTCCCCAAAGAAATTAGTTATCAAGGATTGCCTAAAGGAAGCCAGAGAATGAGTAAGACAGATATATTAGATTAGGGCATTCCAAACAGGATGGTTTGGGTGATATTTTGAGACAAGGTTGGTGATGTAGCTTGGGGAAGAGATTTGGATGGCTCTGAATGCTATTGTTGGTATTTTGAATTGTATTTGTTGGTTTGAGTGGAAGCCTGTGGAGTGAATGGTAGAGAAGGGCTGCAGTCAATGGTTAGTAATGTGAATGATTCTGGGAAATGCTTTAATTATAGACTTAAGAGGGTATATTCTGTGAAAAGGTAGGCCATCTTATCTTCCAAAGGATTTGTAAATCTATCGAACCACTTTTGTAATTCATACACCCCTACCATACAGCAAAGGTTGTTGACACTGTGTGTTATTTTGTATGCGCCCTGTTCACACTATACATGTGTAGTGGTGTGCAGAAAAATACAACTCGGCAGATATGGTGATAACAAGCCCTCTGTCCGAGTTAAGGAATTTATTCTGCTGATTAGGCAATGAAAGGACAGAAATACACTAATCATTCATCAACTCTGCTCTCTCCTTCTGTCAGCATGTGTGAATGCAACAGAGCATGACTGACTCCAAATGCTGCCTCTCTTCCAGTGATTCTATGTAAGGGATGACAAAGGCTGATCTCAAGACAAATTCAGCTATCTGTACAGATACTTGGGTACAGGTACAGGCATTTCTACTAGTTGTATATAAAATAAATGTCATTATATTTAAACACATGCTCAACTGCAGAAAATGAGTTTTTTATATTTGCCTAACATTCAGCTATAGGATGAATCTGTATTTAATTTTCAGCTACAAAACTGTCTGCAGACACAATTGTGGGTTCTCAGAGGTGTATATTGGTTGCATATGCTTTCAGATGGCTTTTAGAGTGCTGGGTACCCTAAAGAAATTATGCAAATCCCAAACAATTTCCTGAAGTTCACTGTAACACTGAGGTGTGGTGATGGGAGAGTACATGACAAATGACTGAAATTACTATTGGAATGAAATAGTGTTTTGGATTTCAGGGCTTCCATTGCATCAGTGAACTATCAGCCAGAGTACATTCAATCACATGTCATTGTTATACTGCAGCACCATAGCTTTCTTTTCTGTTCCTGACAAAAGTTCTACCAAATGAAATGTGCTGGAATAATACCCAGCCCCAGAGTAGGCATTTATTTACAGTAGATCATTCAGTCCTCTTACCCATTGTGTTTCTGCAGAAAGAGCAGCTGATGACCTTACATACTGTTCTACATCTTCTTCAACCTAACTAGGCTAAAATCATTTACCATCAACTGCTCCTAAATGCCTTTTCCTATACTCTGTATACTGAAATTCAGGACTGCACATATGAAATAGGCTTAGCTGTTAACTAGCTGTTTTATAGGTGAATTGAGACGCTCGGATTACTCCCTCTAGGCAGGTAATAGGAGAATGATCTTCACAAATAATAGTTCCATTCATTTAGGCATGTGAACATCTAAACTACAGGGAGTGCAAGTTCCCTTAGTCAATGAACTGTTGTTTGATAAGGATATATCATTCAGTGAAAGATGATTGTAAGATATGCACTTCAGAACACCCGTTTTGCATTACATTTCAAGATTACTGAAAAATAAGTGCCTTGCTAACACATTTTTATTTTTAATAGAATTAGTAAGAATTTTGATTAATTCTTACATATGAAAATAGTTTTCATCTGAAAGTACTGCTCTATAGTACAATTTCAAATTCCTTTTTTTTCTGATTAGATAATTAATAAATAATGTACATTTCAAACTTCAACCATATAAGGAAGACAAATGCAACCTAACTTAATTTATTGTAAGCAAGAAATGATTAGAAATGAATACATTGCCAGGTTCAAAATTCCATGTTCAGGCCTATTTAATGGAGGGAAAGAAAACATGCCAGTGTTTTTTCACGTTACTGTGATTTATGGAAGGGTTTCCTAGGCAGATTAAAACATTCCATTCCAACACGCATATTAATCTGCAGTGAAAAAGAATTATCCTCGCATTGTCTCATGCAAATTCAGGCTTGCAATGTACATCTCACAATTTTAGACAGCTTTTCAATGAAAAAGAATTTAGGAAATTAAGAGCAATTACTGGACTTCCGGTTCCGGCACCCATGTGAGTGGCAGCAGGGAGACGGCGCTCCCGTTACGGCATCCTAATTGCATAAAAAACCGGCTACCCACAGGTACTCTACTGAGCCAGCAGAGTGTCCGGTGCCCGGGGATGGACCGATTCCTGGCGTCTGCACGATCCAGATCGAGATCCCGAGCACTTAATCGGTCTCGGGCGCTCACTCAGGAATCACGTGCAGCCAAGATGGCGACGGCCCCAGATACTTCCCCACAAAGAAGCATGTCTTCAGCCTCTGAGGTGCAGGGCCTGGACGAGGACAGCACACATGCTAAGATAGCTTAGGACTCATTCATTTTAACTTATGGAGTGCTGGTGACCTATTTTCTTCAATCTTGTGTTTTGCACGGTGCCATCCGTGAAGTTACTTCGAGCACCATTTATTTGATTGTTGGCCGGGACTGCTGAAAGGTGTGCGGAGGGCACCTCCATCAATTGGATCTTGAAAATCATTCTCGCCGCAACAACCTGAGGTTAGTGGGTCTTCCTGAGTCATACAAGCCGAACGAATTGCTGACATTGTGCGCATCCACTATCCCGGCGTTGCTAGGGGTCTCTGCAGCCTGCACAGCGGAAAGGGCTCACCGCCTGGGGCAGCCAAAAGACAACGCCAAGGCACCAAGACCGGTTATCGTCAGGTACCTTAACTACGCCGACAAGCTCCAGATCCTACAAAAATATAGAGCTGCTAAATCTCTTCAAATTGATGGGAATAAAGTACTACTATTCGCAGATTACTCGGCGGAAGTGGCGAAACAGAGGAAAGCTTTCAGTGAGGTATGCTCCAACTTATACCGCCAGCGGATCAAATTCACACTGGCCTATCCGGCTGTCCTGCATCTTACCACGGCTGAAGGTCGCAACTACTCCTTCCGGGATCCAGATGAAGCACTACAATTCCTTAATCAGATGGATGCTACAAATACTGGGTCTCCCTCCAAATCTCCCTTGCCTCCACCTTCGCCACGCAAATCCACCAAAATACCAAAGCGGGTGATGGGCACCCCCCGCAAATACCGTAAGCGTTGATGGTAACAGGAATGAACCAACTGTTCAATTACGCTAACTGTTCTAATTCTTTCCCATCATAATTATAGAGCAGAGATGGGTAGCGGACACCCTTCATGTGTTGTTC
Source organism: Nanorana parkeri (assembly GCF_000935625.1). NCBI lineage: Eukaryota > Metazoa > Chordata > Amphibia > Anura > Dicroglossidae > Nanorana > Nanorana parkeri. Next base: position 79,572 of record NW_017307423.1, on the reverse strand, counting down.
TCTCTTCTATATATTGCCAGGATGACCTGTAACGGGTTTTGAAGTGCATATCCCGTTTTGCGTCCATAGGGAAATGGCGAAGTCAGTAAAGTATATGTTTTATTTTTCTTCCACTGTACATGTTGTATGGTTTTCATGCACTGTTTATGTTCTATCATGTTCTAATTGCACTATGATAAGAATAAGGTCCCACCTACTGCTGGTACATGTCTCGCTGTGTCACTTCAGATGGCCGATTGCCTACTCTCTGTTATGTCTCCCTGCGGTTGCTTGGGCGAGCTTCTGGGGGGAACGTCTCAATAATGTCCTTGCAATTCACTATCCACACCTATTGGAACCGTGCATGAATAATCCTGACCCATCTCGTATACATTCATGAAAATAATCTCGTGGAATGTTAAGGGTCTACGTTCCCCCCAGAAGCGGACCAAGGTATTGCGTCACTTGAAACGCCTGAGGGCGGATGTGGCCCTATTGCAGGAAACGCATCTCAGGGACGAGGATCTATTTCGGATGAAACGCCTATGGGTGGGGGAAGTGTTCTGCTCGCCATCCCAGGGCCGCACAGCTGGTGTTCTAATATTGCTTCGTAAAAACCTTGCCTATTCAGTGTTGGGGGTAGACAGAGATACCGAAGGGAGATTACTGTCTGTCACCCTGAAATGTGAACACACGCTCTTTACTGTAACAAATGTCTATTTTCCCAACTCGCCCACCCTAGCAGACTTCCAATCCCTTGCTGGCTGGATTAATAAGTTTGATCCGCCCCACCATTTGATTGGAGGAGACTTTAACTCGACAATGTCCACGTTGGAGGACAGGAAATGGATTTCGGGGACTATTCCCAAGAGCAGACGGTCCGGTTCTGGCAGGCAGTCGGTGTTGGCATCTACGATGGAGGCTCTCTGTCTCAGGGATGTATGGAGGCTCACGCATCCCTTAGAATCGGAGTACATGCACGTATCCCTGGTACATGACTGCCTGTCACGACTGGACTATTTCTTCTGTTCAGATGCTCTGATGCCCAACACGCGAGGTCCTGAGATTCACGACTTGGTGATATCGGATCATGCCCCGATCTCAGTGGTGGTAAGCCACGCGCCGCGGGTGGAGAACATGATTTTGTGGCGCTTCCCGTCCTTTCTGGCCTCCAACGAGGATTTCCAACACTTCCTTCGCTCTGCCTGGAGGGATTATGCCATGTGCAATGCGATACATACGACCGATCCCACCCTCTTCTGGGAAGCGGGCAAGGCCTGTATGCGGGGTAAGATTATTTCTTATGTCTCTGCATACCGGAAAAAGACCATGAAAGCATATCATGAGGCGAGTGCTTGTCTACGGATGGCGCACGCCTCTTTGATAGCGAACCCATCCTCGGCTCACAAGCAGGACTGGGTGGGAGCCAAGCAGGAGTTTGACTTATGGGCACAAAGGCAGGAAAACATTAAAGCTTCCTATGCAGGCCTACGTCTTCATAAGTTTGGGAACAAATCAGGGAAGCTTCTTGCACGTCTGGCCAAGGGTAGCTACCGCCCTAACCCCATTCTAACTCTCTGTAGTCCCAAGGGTGAGCTAACCACTGACCCAATAGCTATTAATAAAATATTGGAGGATTTTTTGGGGCTCTCTATGAGGAGGACTCTTATGATGAAACAGCGGCCATACGGTTTCTAGATAATATTCGTCTCCCAAGTCTTTTGCTAGAGCAATTAGATTTGCTTAACGCAGATATCTACAAGGAGGAAATTCTAGGGGTGATCAAGAAATTATCTAGCTGCAAGGCGCCAGGACCAGATGGATACACGGCTGACATGTATAAAGTACTACAGGAGGATATAATAGACTCCCTGCAGGCCCTATACAATAAAGTGTGGGAGGGAGGTCCATACCCCGCTACCGGTCAGGAGGCATACATATGGTTGCTATTTAAGGAGGGGAGAGATCCGACTAATCCAGGATCCTACCGACCCATCTCATTGCTGAATCTAGATGTCAAGATTTTATCCAAGCTTATAGCAAACAGATTGGCGAATATATTGCCCACATTAATACACCCTGTACAAGTTGGCTTTGTCAAAGGTCGAGCGGGGGTGTCAAACCTGAGAAAAGTGCTGTTGGCGTCGGAGTTGGCCCAATCTGATCCGGAGGCTACATTGGCCATTATTACGTTGGACGCTGAAAAAGCATTTGACAACGTCAATATGCAATGGATGTTTCGAGTATTATCTAGGTTTGGATTCAGGGGCAGGATACTCTCCTACACCGTATGTATGCCTCTCCGGTGGCGAGAATATTGACCCAGGGAGCTATATCTTCCTTCTTCGCTTTGGGCAAGGGGACGCAACAAGGTTGCCCTTTGTCGCCCTTGCTGTTCAACCTGGCCCTAGAACCTCTAGCACGTCACGTCCTGGACACACCTGCTCTCCATGGTATAAGGGTGGGCAAGGAGGATTTGAGAATCGCTTTATTCGCGGACGATGTTTTGTTGTTTACCTCCCGGCCCAAGGAGGATGCACTAGTGGTACAGGAACTATTTGCCCAGTTTACTACATTCTCGGGCCTCAGAATTAATTTTACGAAGAGCGAGATATTACCTATATCAGCCAAGGTGTGGGACTGGGATGTGCGAATGCAGTTTAGAGTGGCACAGCGAGACATTACCTATCTAGGACTCAAGGTGGGTAAGACACCATCCTCCCTGTATGGGCTAAATTATCCCCCTCTGATTGATAAAATTATCAAGGAGTTGGAAGCCTGTGAAAATCTCCCATTATCACTCTTCGGGAGGATAAACCTGTTTAAAATGTCTAGCTTCGCCAAATTGTTGTATCCCCTCCAAACTCTTCCTCTCCTGTTAAAGAGTTCGGATATTGCCAAAATTACTAGAGCCATGACACGCTTCATATGGCAATCAAAATGGCCTAGAATATCTGTTAAGAAGTTGTGGCTCCCAAAGAGTGAGGGCGGTGCTAACCTGCCGAATATAAAATTATACAATTACGCCTGCCTATTGAGACACGCTCTGGATTGGCTCAACGACAATTCTGCATATTCTAATACGCCCCTGGAGAAGGCGTTTCTGGCCCCTTGGGATATTACAGCAATTCTCCAGTGCAAGGTCTCAGCTCTACCCATGGGTGTTCGACAGAATGTATTGTACAGGGACACGGTGGTGGTGTGGAGAGAGATGCGGAGAGGTCTCGGGCTTTTCCCATTTCTCTCCAGGCACAGTCCTATTATGCATAACCCAATGTTCCCCCAAGGCACGGAGTATAGGGCGTTCAGCCTGTGGAAATCCAGAGGCTTACACTCCTGGAAGCAATTGTTCCGGCCGGACACGTGGGCACCATACACATTCCAAGAATTGATGACACGGTATCGTCTGCCCTCACATCACTTTCTCCACTTCTTACAGGCCACTAAACATTGGCAAGCGATATCTAGGGATCCCAAGAAAATTTTTGCTACCTCATTCCTAGACGTACTACTGTCCTCTAAATCATACTCAATATCTACTCTATATCCTAGACTTCAAACAGTATTCACGCCATTGCTGGCTACCTCGAATGTTAAAATTTGGGCCAGAGAATTTGAAGATCCGGACCTAGTGGACAAGGCCCTGCAGGGATACAACAAAGTCAGGAAGGTGATCACTAGCGAAATATGGAGGGAGACCCAGTTTAAGCTGCTGCACAGGGCTTATGTCCCTTATTTCATGCCGGAAGGCACCGCTTCACATCAAACCAAGTCATCCAGCTGTCCGAAATGTGGCTGTGCCCATCCCACTTTGAAACACTGCCTATGGACTTGTCCCCGGATCCATCAATTCTGGACGCTCCTGATGTCCTATATCGCACAGATTCTTTCCTGGGATCCCCAACTAGACCCTGCCCTATGTCTGTTCAGTCACTGCTCCTCACAGGAAGGAGACAGACAGGGTAGGTACCCCAAGGGGCTGGACTGGTTATACATCTGCCTCCTTGCAGCTCGGAGAGTGATTATGCGCAAATGGAGCGATGGCAAGCCTCCTACAGTAGAGGAGGTGATCAAGGAGCTCAAACTTCTCTTTTGCAGGGAAAGAATAGATGCAGAATCACATGCTGATGCGTCTGCTAAATCTTTCTTCCGCAGATGGAAATTGTTCCTGATTCAATCCTACACGACAGCTGAAATTAGTCAAATTGTTAAACCATTCCGTTACACAAAATGGTATCTAACTGGTCACATGTCGAACACCCTGGGGAAACTGGCCCTAGAACAGGAATAGTTGAGTCATTTGTATTCATACTATTTACTATATGGCACTAGGTCGATTGCATAAAAATCTGTGTCGGGACACCTATCATAGATGCAATTTATTGATGTTAAACGGCATAGAACATATGTTGTTTTGTTTTTATTTTATTTTTTTGTTACTGTCTTCTGCAATATGGCCTGCGATTGAGGCTTGTACGTGTCTGTTCTTGATGTCACCTGTGTTAAAGCGTGCGCTATCGACATGCAGATGCGCAGACAGTGCTTTTGTTTTTGTATCACAAAATTCTAATAAAATTTGTTTAAAAAAAAAAAAAGAGCAATTACTGAACTGTTGATTTCCTGAAAAAAATAAATCCTACGTTGTTACCCCTTTTATATTCTCTGAATAACTTTTCTTAGTCAAAACAAACATAAGAAAAGTGTTTAGATCACTTGGATTAGAATTAGTAACGTGCACTATTCCTGCAACTTTTTAAATCTAGATACCTGTCTGCTACTAGTAAAAAAGAAGAAAAAACAATAAAAAGTTACCGCATTCATATTATTGGACATGAAATAAAACACCTGTTTTCTACAAAAAAATTCTGGCACAAATGAAAGTCATACCTATAAAGTTTCAGTAAAATAAATTATCCTTGCATCGGTCAAATAAAGAACTGCAGTCTCTAATTCAAACAAAAAAATGCCACTGAACAGGAAATAAAGGCTGTGGTGTTGTATGCAATCTTTTCTAGACAATTTTAATTCTGTTCTACCCAAGCTGCGTTGCCCATTCAATTCCAGACCCTGGCAAGAATCTAATACCTTGGTTCTCTATAAAATACTGATTATCCTGCAATGTTATCTAAATGTATCATCCTCCTGACTGCTAGTAGTACTAGAAGTAAGTACCATATTTCATGGATAGGTAGGATAGCGACAGTTGATACATTTCTTTCTATCAAAAATTCTACATCTTTTTAGGGTTCTACCCATTGGAGTTCCACTGCATCTTTGCATACTTCTGAGAAAAACATTTTAATTCATCTGGGGAACTGGAAAACGTAGACTAAACCACTACCCTGTTTCCCTGAAAATAAGACCTTCCCCGAAATTAAGACCTAGTACCATTTTTGGGAATTGCTAAAATATAAGACCTACCCCGAAAATAAGACCTAGTTGTGATCATTCCCAGGGCCGGTGGTGTCATAAGGGGGAGCTTGAAGAGCCGCTAGAGAGAATCAGCGGTGCCAACGAAGCCGGCGCTAGAGGAAGCGAGGCTGCAGCGTAGGAAGCAGAGCCGCATAAGCCGATGTTTCCTCTGTAGCGCCGGCTCCTGTCACAGACGGAGTGCATTTGGTATCACTCCGCCTGTGACAGGAGCCGGCGCTACACATAGTGAAAGCGTGCTTCGCCATTTTGGATCATTTAATTTGGATTTGCATTAACTTTGGATTGTTAAACATTAAAAAAAAAGACCTACCCCGAAAATAAGACCTAGTGTGTTTTTTTGAGCCAAAAACAATATAAGACAGTGTCTTATTTTCGGGGAAACACGGTATGTACCAGCATAGACTTGTTTTGGGGTGCCAATTTTTTTAGATACTTCACATTCCAAACACTGCAGCTCTGACCTTTTTTTTTAGAGTTGCTGTTTTTCTTTTTGTTGCAGCTAAATACCATACCAACTGGGAAAACTCCAATATGGGTTTGTAAATAAGCTTTAGAAGGTGATTCCTTATTTATCGTGAACATTCTATGGATACATCCAAGGGATGGAAAGGGTTCTCTTACAGTGACATTAAACCCTCAAATTTTTTAACATAAAACAATACTGTAATGTGTGCCTTACTGTAATCTCTTTGCTGCTCTTCCTTTTAAATCCTCATGTCTTCTCATGCTAGGGGAGAACTTCCCTTTGCAGCTGAGTGCCTCTTCCTGTAGTGCTGGCTCAGGTTGAAAACCTACACACAGACACCATGGGGTTGATTTACTGACCTTATAAACACACCACAAACAAGTATACACCTCTGTAGTGTGTTCCCTCCCAGCATGATCTATTGGTGGAATCTAGACACCTTTGTAGTGTGTACACACCCAGCAGGTGTCTTGTGCAAAGCCCTGCATGAATTGCAAGGTGATGTTATGTAAATTAGCTCTACATTGTGTTGCTTGCGTTGATGAATGCAGGAATGTAAATGCATGAGCTAACCATTTTTGTCTAAACTGTGAAGCAGCATTATATATGCATCATGTGCATGATTTTTCCATATATGGCATTAGTGGAAATATGCTTTTAGAGACTTTTTGGTTGATAAATACGTTTTGCTGTGTAAAAATCACACGCACCTAGTGCGTGCGTGTGTTTAGGTTAGTAAATCACCCCCAATGTATCCATTTTAGAGACAAGGCAGTCTGCTGCAAAACAGAAGTTCTGCCCAGCATGAGAACAGATACAGATTTAAAAGGAAGAGCAGCAAAGAGAAGGGAAACAACCATGGATTACAGTAAGGCACACATTACAGTATTGTTTTATCTTAAAAAATCTGAGGGTTTAATATCACTTTAAATCCCATCACTTCCCACTTCCTCAAAGTAGAGGATGATATAAAATACTCAGGGGGGCTTGATTTCCACACAAATAGCATTGCTTTCTTTCATAACCCCTCCTTTTCCCTAGACTACTCTCTCAATCATTGGGGCTTGGGAAAGGTAAGAGATATACAGACATCACAAACTTTTGAACTGCAGTGGCATCAAATACTTCTAAGTATTTCAGAAGGAAGTTGACTTGTCAGACATTAAACATTTTTGATTTCAAGTCAAACATTTTGTTTCCCATGTGATCAAGGCTCCAAACTCCACTCAAAATTGGCCCCCAGACCCACCCCCGTACACTTGTAAACGGGCACTAGATTTTACTACTATGATTGTGAAAGAGGAATAGGAGCAAATATGGACAACAACTAAATCCTGTAATGATAAGGTAACCATCAGCTGGTATTTGGTCCCTGACAAAATCACCATACTTGTTCCTGTGCACTCCTTCTATTGTTTTAGAGGGTGCAATGCATTACAGTACCTACATGCATATATGGTGGGATTGTCCGATTGTCGGCAATTTTGGGCAAAAGTTTATCATATTATCTCAGAACTCCCTGGGCACACTATACCTTTAAATCCTCACCAAGCAGTCCTAAACTTACACCCACCACACATGAGCAATGCTGATTGACACTGTTCTTGTTTAGCTAAATCTCAGAAAAAGAAATGGTCACTAGGGATTGGCAAACAGCCTCACTGGCTGACAGACTGCCTAAATAACTCCAAATATGAGAAAAAAGGTAACAAACCTTTACCAGCTAATTTTGACAGAAGTCTTTACCACAGGTCAACCTGGGCCATCATTTGCCATGATAAAAAATCCTGCTTGTGTTCCCCATGCCCAAACTCCCACCCCATGCACACAATTATTCTTCTCCTCCCTACACTTTCCCCCTTTTCTCTAGACTTTACCTGCATCCATTCACAAAAATCAGTCACTCTTATTGAGCCTCTGTTTGATGTAACATTATTTCTTTACCACCCCCATTATCTTATGTTTAACAATGTATTTTTACATGTATCTGTATATTACTAACTATTCCTTTCTTGTCCTAAATTAAAATATTGAACCAGAAAAATCAGAGTTATGCTCACTGGTACATACTTGTCTACTGCTAGTAAAAGAGGTTTGGGCAAGAAATAATGTTCCTTTTTGTTGTGCATCACTACACTATAACATTTTCTTTTCTGCAGATTATAGCTTTCTATGCTAGGGGTATAAGACCACATTGCCATTAACTGAATCTTGCATTGTCTTAGTCATTGCCTTAGTCAATATTGCCCACAATATGTAAAACACGTACAGTATATGTTTTCCAAAATTAATGCAACCATATTACCATTCTTGTTAGGGAGGATAAATAATCTTTAATGTGATTTTTTTTTCTTAACGTTTTTCTGGCATAGAGTAAGAGTGCTGTATTTTTAAGGTATTAAGCTATTGAAAAAAAGCCAATCTGTGTTGCAATTTACCCTAAAGGTGTTCAAGAGCATTCAGCTTAGGACTTTGTGCAGGTCACTTGCGTTCTTCCCCACCAAAATCATCCAACCATGTCTTTACAAACCTAGCTTTGTGCACAGGGGCACAGTCATTTTTGGAATAGACAAGAGCCACAAAGTTGGAAGCACACACATTTTAAAATATGTTTGTATGCTGTTGTAATAAAAATACCCTTCACTGGAAGAACCTGAATTAACCAATTTAGAGAATTATCCACAAACCTTTGGCCATATAGTGTAGCACTTAGAAATTATATTCTATAGAAAATACTGCCTAGAAAAGGCTTCTCGTGCTCACAAATGCAGAAAAATATTCTACACTGCATGACAAATGCTAGCAGTGCTCATGCTGGTCACAGTCCCTTCCTTGCTTCCTTCCTAGCCTCCTGATTAATCCCTTAAACCATTGCCGCAGCAGAGATAAAATTGCTGCTTATTCTGGCTCTCTCATGAGAGGTCGTAGTATTCCCCCCCATTGATTAGCTCATGCTACATGTTCCATAAATCCCACAGACAACAATAGCAGGTTTAAAAAATGGTAATATAACAAACATTGATTGATTATCACATACATTGATGGACCCTTAAATATAACTGAATTAACAATTAATCTTGTTTTATGTTTTATATTGCTTTACATGGAAAAAAAAACTATCATCCTATGCAGGATTAAGAATAAATTCAATCTCCACCAGCCATTCTTTACTATATTTAAAAAATAAAACTTTATATATATTGCTATATGGAACCTTGTCTGAACGCTTACAGTAATGAGTAAAGTAAAGTTTATATACTGTAAGCTGTATATCTTTTTTCAAGCACTACTGCACTCCTGTTGTGAGGATAATTAACAAATCGCTACTTAATCTTTGCTTCTGAAATTAGGACAGCCTATCTCTTAAAGTATACCAGTGTTGTAAGGAATAGATTAAATAAATTGAAACATCTGTGCCCTAACACATGTTTAAATTACTGTATCTTTGCAGTAGCACTGCTATCTAATTCCTCCTCTGATAAGCTAAGTGAGTCTGGAAGATTGTTCAAACTATTTTTCATTGATGATTTAAAGGGAAATTATAGTGTATTTTCTTTAAATGCATATTTTCAGTTATTATTTAGGTGTTTATCTTATAATACATTTGTAAAGCAGTAGTAGGCAATATTACCAAGCAGGAAGCCCAAGCTGTATGCATGATAATTTTGCATATGTACTATGTATATACACTATAAGGCCAAACATTTGTGGACATCTGACCATCACACCTATAGTATATGGCCAAGAAGTGGACATCCCTTCAAATTATTATCTAACGTTTCAATAAAAGGTACTGTTAATTCTAAAGCATACATAGACATTTTAGACAATGGTGTGCTTTAAACAATGTTGCATCAGTGTAGGCAAGACCCATTTCTGTTTTGGCATGACTATGCCCCTGTGCACAAAGCCAGGTTCATAGAAACATACAATACATTTGGTGTGGAGGAACTTGAGTAGTCTGCACAGAGCTATGACCAACCAGCAATCAACTTTACAGAATACCTTCAGAATGAAGTGAAATACCTAGAGAGCTAGGTCTTCTGGTTTTGTTTTACAATTGTGTCATTGTAGTAATGAAGTAAAGTAATGCTACAATATAGACATCAAGAAGGCAGGAGAAAATGGTACCGCAAAAAATAATTGCAGTTTTGGCATACTATACAAATTGATTCTCTAAGGTATAGGTAAATACTGAGTTGCAGCTTCCAGACATAGTTACAAGATGGTATAATTTGTTGATGGAATGAATCCTAGTGGTGGTTCTAAATGTAACCTAGTGGATTTAAGGGAGCATGAGATTTTTCTATGACCAGAATTTGAAGAAATTAAAATGGGGTAGGGGGTTAAGGGATAAGAGTAGGGGGGAGTAAGGAGAGAAAAAAAAGGAAAAATATAGACATGAAAAAGAGAGGAAAAGAAAAAAAGAAGAGGGGAATGGTTCTATTCCTCCCTCTGACCTGACAAATAATCCCCATGCAGGCCCAGTATTGCCAATATCGTACAGGATAGTTGAGCCATCAATGCAATATTGTACCTCAGAGGTACCGAGCAGAATAGCCGAGCCGAATGCCGCTCGGCAGCAAGTCGGCTATTCACTCACTGCTGTTTGGCCCCGGAGCTTCTGCCCAGCCGATCCAGATGTTGGATCGGCTGAGTCGAACTCCTTATGCACTTCGGCTCAGCCGAACATGCAGAGCATGTTTGGCTGACCGAAGGCAGCCGATGTACGACTGATTTTAGCCGCTGCATGGCTGAAATCAGCCGTACAAGACTGAAGTGAATAGCCAAAGAACGTTCGGCTCACTTCACTTCGGCTGGGTTATTCACTCAGCTGCCTTCAGCAGCTTTGTGAATAACCCCTTTAGTGTTGTCAGTATTCAAAAAAGGTATTGAAAGTACTCTGCTAAATCCTGGGACTGGAAAACTGGAATTTTCCAATCGTTCTGTAAGCTTTTACCTAAAATAAATACAGGGGAGGAAAAATTAAGAGAAGACATACAATTTGTGTAGATGTGCAGCTGCACAAGGGCTCTCTGGGATTTAGGGACCTGTTATGCATAATTGTGGTGGGTGCCAGGTCTCCTGACATTGTCACATAGACCTGGCACTGCTCACTGGTCACTGCACAGGGCATGTGAGAAGTTGGAACAATTCATCATGATGCCCTAAAGGTTCTAGTTTGCATTATCATTTTAAGTAGTACTGGGCAATGAGCACCTCTTTTATTATTTGGCTTACCAGCAGATAGACATGCAGGATGTTCTACCATTTTTACGTGTTGTGGTGGAAATGAAGGGGTTGTTTACTGTTTAACACCAATTGCATATTATGGACCAAGAGATCTCAGGTATTGCAAAAACTACTGCAGTTATCTAAGCTATCTATCTATATTTAATGGGGGCGGGAGCAAAAACTATTCTTGCACAGTGGTCTTTTGGTTACTATGTCCACTGCTGGGCAAAATAGTGACAGGGAAAGGGTCAAGGAGACGCAAGCTAGGACAGCTGCACAAGCTCAAAAATTGTACTCTTCACAACTCCTCCAGAGATGAGTCAATGCAAAATACTTTTTTTGGGGCAAGGAGGTGCACAGGACCCTGCTTTCCTCCCAAAGCTTCCTCTTTGTTTGACTCTATACTAGAAACTCACTAAGCACTCTTGACCCATGCAACGCCTGAGCTCTGGAGTGAATACATAATTTACCAGGGGATTGGGGGCCCTTACACTGGTGGAAGTGGGGTAGATGCTCTGGACCTAGTAAGTGTGCAGGTGTCTAGACCACACCCACTCAATGCTTAATTGGGATTTCCTCTACCTCACATCAAACAGAGTCCTTTAATTCTATTCTGCCTCCTAAATATGAAACATCTTGATCACATTTCTGTAAAAAATATTTAGGAAATCTAAGGAAAGCTCATTGTAATCAGAATACATTTGGGTAATTTAAAATACTGAGTCGTGAGTCTGTAGGTTTCTTAACAATGTATGCTTTTAATGCAGTGGGATTTTAGAAGACTTTGAGCTATTTGGCAAAGCGCTGAAATTTTACAGACCATGTTGGTGTTCCGTCATGTTTCTCATTTATTCTTTGTAGAGCAACATTTTGCATTATAGTCTACAGCTTTCATGTGTTTTCAATAAGAACATTGGTTTGCAGCTGCAGTTATCTTTTGCAGTACATAAATTTCATGAAGAACATATTTTTTTTCCTGCTTAACAAAGACCTGTGAGACTTACCATGCATCAAGAACTTATGCTGAGTAATGACCTCTGACCTGTGTTGCAGCACCCAGAAGAAAGCTTTGTTCCTTTTAGCAGATCAGAGAGCAGGTGATCGAAACATCTGCAAGAATGGAAGTATATTTAATTGGTCTCACTGAGATGCAATTGCAATACACCCTAAAATACTACAAAGGCTTTTTAGAAGAAAAATAATACAAACAGCAGATATACTCACTTGCAAACACATTAAGCAACTTATCAGGCTAGTTTGTGCATGCCACACAGAAATAATGAAATAACCATGCTTCCTAGATGTGTGTGCAATGACATCATTCTGGTATTTTTATTACACAAATCTCAAGTATGGATTTCCACAGTAGTCATCACAAAGGCTTAAAGGTTTTTAAAAAGGGATGTTCAAGCAGACAATGTTTTGTCAGCTGTTGGCTAACGTCAACAATGCAATGCCTATTTCCGTGCTAAGCCCAATTAAAAAGTTAAAGGGAGAAGCCATGCAAAAAAAGGTTTGGATTATATCACTTTAAATATAGTCTAGACTCATCTGTCACTATGCTTTCTGATGTATATGGATCTAATACAATTTATATTAGCAGTCAGACATGTTTGTATGTACAAATTATATTTGTAGTTACTATTTATAAGACATTGCATAATACTTTTCTTTTAGCTTGTAGCATGTAAATATAATTTGCTTAATTGCTTAACACTTGTTATTAGAGAATATGATTACAAAATACCTAAAGTAAGCCAATGCTTTGGCCATGCAGGGCAAAGCAACAGGTTAACTAAAGATGGTGCCCATACTATTGTATGCTCACTTTCACTTTGCTTCCCTGCTGGCCCTCTCTCGGCCAGGGGCACGAAAAAAGTAAACTCTAAGTGTATCCCAGTCGGAACTTGTAGGAAACTGATGACCCCCCTACCCCCATGCAATGACACTGGTAACTAAACACCAATTGCTATGCACTAGCACTGTCAAGAGGGAGGATAGGGAGTGAGTCCCATGATCCACTTTACCTGGAAGTACTGTCACCTCTTGTTGAACACATGTCTAATAGAATATCACAAGTATCTAGATGGGTCTTGAACTATTCCTTACTCTTACCTGAATCCACTGCCTGTGAAAGGAAGTTCAGTAATTTTACTGCTCTCATGAATCCCCTTCACAGTTGAAGATTAAACCTTTTTTTCTTCCAATTTCAATTTCAGGTGGGAGCCTCTTGTCTTCTTGAGTGAACTAACAGTGAACAGTTTATTACTGATTATCCCATCACCATTAAACAATTTGTACATTAATACCATGTCCCCTCTCAGTTTCAAGAGTGAACAGGTTTTACGCTTGCAATCTTTCCTCATAGTTTAGACCCTTTAACCTCTTTTTAGCTTTGTTGCCCTTCTCTGGAATCTCTCCAGCTCAAAATACATCTTTTCTGTGGATCAGTGACCAAAACTGAACCGCATAGTTAAGATGAGGCTCAACCAGTATTTTGTAAAGGGGAAGAATTATTGATTTGTCTTTAGAGTACATTCCTTGTTTATGCATGATAGTACCCTGGTTGCCTTCTTTGCTGCAGACAGACATTGTATGCTGTTACTAAGGCTTTTGTCCACCAGGACTTCTAAATCTTTTCCCACCTCTGATTCCCCCAGTGGAATGCATATTAATGATTAGCTTGCATATGTCTAACTCCAAAATGCAAAAAACGTACACTTCTCAATATTAAACTTCATCTGTCATGCATGGTCTGGTTGCTTTGTGGATTCAGATATCTGAAAATGAAAACATTTTGTGCGTCTTCTGTCTGAATGCCAGACAACCATGCAGGTCTTTTAATATGCAGATACTAGCTCATATACCATTCTGAACAAGGTGAGCACTTTCGAATACACCATAATATCTTTCCACTGAAAACATCAACTCATTGTTGACAGCCTCCTGACTTTTCCTCACCCCAATGCCCCACAGAAGAGGTGCAGAATCCAGAACTCCTTTCTGCATTTTACCTGTCCCTGTTAAGAGGGGAATTTATTTTTAGTTTAGTTTAGTTTTTTATGATATTGAAAAAGGAAAATTTTTTGTTTCTTCCTGAACTGTTTATTACCGCCACTCAGAGCTCCACAAGCCTCCTTGCTGGACACTGGCAAGTTCTTTGAATTTATTGTCCGGGTTACCATGACATAGATGGGTGTTGCCTTTTATCAGCTGTGTTTATGTAACTATAAATAAATAAGTAATAGCTTCTGTTTTTTTATGTGTCACACTATGGTGCCTTCCACAGTGTCCTATATTTCTAAAGTTTCTCCATAAAACCTGACACTAACTTTTTCATATAAAAGTTGCCACTTCTGAAATAGATCCTACTTTTTCTAACGGCAGACTCTTTTCTCTGCTACATATCTTTCTTGGTATCTGGTAACAGCACATAGCATATAGACAGACTGTGCTACCTATGGAGTTGCCAACTGGTGTTTATTGGCAAGATGTTTAAAGTAAGGTGCAGTTAGGGCCACACACATATGAACATACTTTACTGGATATACGGGGTTAAGCGGTCACGGTTGTATAAAACTTCCAAGTTTGCTATTTTGTAAAGATACAAAAATACATGTGTGAGTCTAGTGTTAAGCATATAGAACTATTGAACGCATTTTTGAGAATATGATATGTGCAATGGACTTCATAATAACCACTGGACTGGGAGAATTGTAATGTTTTTTACTTGATCATTTGATGTTTTGTTTGTTCATGTGTTTTGCTTATGATTTTTGTTTTAAAAAGTTATACTTTGGAAAATTATATCTTGTTGTAAGATCTCCACAGGGCATATTTATTTGAATGAGTTATTTTGTGTGGAGTTTATCATAGCAGGAAGTGGATCGAGAGTAATTATATCGTAATTGTTGAAATTACTACTGCTTTTTACCGCTGGCCCTATTTTTTCTTTTTTTTTTAAATATGATAACATCCTTATGATTTTATTTCAGATGTTCAGTTTGAAAGTGAAACCAAGCTACTTACATCTTTTGTCATACTGGTACCTAACAGGACTAAGAGATAATGATGATTTTGACAGTCTGGCAAAGATGGTATGGGAACATTTTTGACAACCCATTAGGGGGTCTGTAATTATAAAAATGTGAAAAAGGAACTGCACTCTGGAAACTGTACTAGCTTCCAGAACTGCCTATGAACTTCCTGCATCTGATCTTTTCCCATTACTAATCTACCATGCCTTGTTTTGCACTGTGTTTTCTCTATACCGAGGCAATCAGCTTAGTAGGTTTTAATTCCTCATTTCAGAGCCTCCGGCAAGGAGAACAGTGAGTAAGATAGTAATGACATCACCAAATCTCACTCCAAATCTCCTGAGACTAGCAGTCCAAGGCAGGTGTACCTTAGATGTGTACTGCAGATATATAGCTATGAGGTTGTAGGCACAGATGTGCCTAGACACCCTCATATACCAGGATGTACACTGCTATTTTTCAGGAGAAATATCAGACATTGTTCAGGGTATTGCTTATTCCCAATGAACACTTCTAGATGTTCCCTATAACAGACTACATTTTCACTGTTTGAGATTTGTTCAACTTTAACAATCCCTGTCTTAAATTGAGTGTATTGGCAAACATAGCTGATCACTTCCTCAAAGAGCAGTTTCATAACTTAATTTTCCTATGGGTAGTATCTATTTAATTTTGCAGGGATAATTTAATCAGACAGCACAATAGCAGAAAAATAAAGATATTAAAAAAATAACATATAGTAGATCAATCAAAAGGGGGGCTGAGTTATTAAATTAAAAAGCTTCTGCAGCCTCTTTCACAGACTGTCATTGTGTTTTAAGACGCTTATGTCAGGTGCCCTACACAATGGGGATGGTTTACAAAAGGTGCAGGACCAGTTCATCTAGCAAAAAAATAACTTTTGAAAGTGAATGTTAGTACACTTTGAATACTCAATCATGTATAAGGGAACTGTAAAATAAATAAACAGTAATTCTACGTGTACATAATTGTTTGATAGAAGTGAGCACAGCTTCACATCATTCGCTAAACTAAATGAATATTCATTTTTGAAAACAAGCATTTTCTTTTCGATTACTGAATCAAACCCAATGAGGCTGATTTACTTAAGGAGTCAAGATTCTTTTACAGAAACCATTGTGTAGATATTCACTTTGTTTATTCAATTATGATAAAAGCAACTGGACGTGTTTGGGCAGTCAAAGTGATCAGGAATGTTTTCACATGATTGGATAATTTAAGTGAATATTCACATACATATTTAGTGCTGATTCCTAACCTCCTTAGTGAATCACCCTCAATGTCATACAGCTATTTAATTGGCCTTGGGCAAATAATGCCTACTATCACCCTTGGAATGTACACAGGTATTAAAAGGTATGGCTTATTGTTGCACACCCTCTGCTTATTAACCACTCAGTAGGCAAAGGAAGGGAATACATGATTAAAGACAAAGAAATACACTTAGACAAAGCCAAGATAGCCACCTGTGTTCCCATAGCACTCTGTTCATTACTCAGCCTGATGGAACAAAGCACCACAAAGCCCCAAGGTTTAGACTTTAAAAAGACAAAGGAGGATAGTTTTACAGGGGGGAAATTAATTTTAAATTGAAATACATACACATTAACATAATTTCCTCACAAACAAAATATGTTTGACAATATAGAGTAGTCAGATTCTATAGTAATCATTTGACAAATCAGTAATGTCCATATGTAACCACTTTTGAAGAACTTTCCTGTAATGTGTTTTTGATAATTTCTGCAACTACAGTAAAATGTACCTCCATATGAAAGAAATACAAAAAAGGGTTTTACATCTGGCACTGGAAATTACACATATTTTTTGGTTAAGTTAGCTGTCAGCATATTTCTCATTTCAAAATTCTAGCACCTCTCTTCCGCTAAAGTGATTGTATAGATACTTCCATTAGAACTGTGTCTTACAATGATTGGCCCATTTGTCAGAAATATTAATCCTTTACAAAAACACGTAAAATGGACTGTTTTCACTGAACTGAACACTGAATAAAGACTGAACCCAAGTCTTAGAAATGAACCCATAAAACCCCTAACTTTAGCCTAATCCTTGACCTTAAATTAACCTTAACCCCTTCATGACTGAGGCCCTTTTTTCATTTTTTGCACCCATGTTATATTCGATATTTTAGGCCTGAAAGTCGATGCTGGCGACGTACACTGTACGTTGTCAGTCACGAAGGGGTTAACATAACTTTTTACTCTAATCCCTAATTCTTAATTAATACCTGGAAAAGCCAAATTGGTACACTAAAAACACTCTTCTCTACTGATCATTACCATAAAATACCATACATTACAATTCCAATTACATTACAAGTGCATAATAATTTGGAGGTGTGTTCACATAGTTTTAGCCATCATATAGCATATTTACAGCACATCAAAACACAAAAGGAAATATACCGCAGCGTACAAGTTCTTAGATGTGGCAGTTTAGTTTTCTTTTTTTAGGTTCTTGTTCCCTTTATTTTCACCTGGTAACCCTGCAAAAACCACTCTTCATATCCCGTCATGGTTACACCCACTTCTCCAACGTACCTTTTGAGGCAGCCATGGTTGTCCCACATGCTGGACTTAATGTTAATTATATGGGGATGGATAGATTATTAGTAGTTTATAGAAGAAATATAACATTCAGTTGAACTCATGTGAAGTGAAAGGACACTGCAGTTCTGGAAAGATCAACAAGTACTTTGTATACTTGCTGAAAATTACCTGAAAAGAAAACGAATGCAACTACTACATCTAAGCTGCAATATATTAAATTTTTGTTTTTGGGTTCAGATTCACTTAAAGCTAACCAAGTAATATAATTATTTTTATTATAAGCTACCTGTTTCCCTGGTCATTTTGTCTTACAGAGCTCTGGGATTACTGTAAATATGCAGGCTGGTCACATGTACATGTATAGCTAGGTGAGAAACAACTCTAAAATACATTGTTATAATTATTTCCATCAAGCTTCTATCTATCTATCTATCTATCTATCTATCTATCTATCTATCTATCTATCTATTGATTTATCTATCTATCCAAAAACAATCAATTAACTAGACATTTACATTATTTAAAAATAAAAATTTATAGGTACATTTCTTATTTTTTGCATAGAAACCTTTAAACAAATAGACTATCAATGTTTTTGTGGATAACATAGCTGTTGGGTCATTTGGTAGTACTCTTCTATCAGTATAAAATGGTTACTTCTTTTTATATTAACATAGAATGTCTCACTGAACAATTATTATTACGTAGTACAAGTTAACTTCACCTTACCAACATACAATTCTGCTCTCACAATGCATACTTGATGATAGGGTCTGCAAATTATAACTTGATAGAGATAGCAGGTACTGTAAATTATAACGTATCGGTACAGGCTTCTCTATCTAGTGACATCAAAATTGTCTTATGCAATGCTATTTTTATCTTTCTACCTGTTTGATAAGAGCTGGTGTGTCTTCACTTTCAATAAATGTTGTCCTAATTACTGTGTTCCCAGTTTACTCTGTTCAGTTCGTTGGCTCTCTACATTTGTTAGATAAAAATCTTTTAATTAAACCATTCAAGGGATTAAACATAGCAGCATTGCACCATATTTTTAGCAAGTCTTAACCTTTTCATACCCACATGTCATAGATGTCTAGATGTTCAGAACAAATTTGGCAGTGTCAATATGCATTAGTTAACTTGGCAATAACCAAGGAAGGTGGGGGGGATGTTTTTATAAATTAGTAAATGTGACATTTACCAAACATTCGCTGGGGCATATGTTCTAAATGACGATTGATTCACTTGCTTACCCCATTGAAGTCTATTGGAGCTAAATCTTGTTATTTTATTCTGGCCATTCTCATAGCCATTTTGCAACCATTTGGTTAAAAAAAGTAAATACGTAACTGGGCACTGCCATGGGGGAGATGTACTAATAAATAAAACCACTCAGCAGAGAGAGGATTAAAATGCACCATTCCTTTAAATATTTTGTCTGGTCAATGGCTTTAACCTGCAAGTTAATGCTTACATCTGTACAATGTACTTTCCTAAAAAGAAAGTATGCATTGTTTAAAAAAAAAAAAGTGTACTCTGCCTTTATAAAAAAAATGGTGTGAGCTTCCCAAATCCATTCCAAACCCTTTAGGGAGAATCTGAAGGAGTAGCAGTAGGTCAATGTGGCATCCAGAATGGCGTTGTATCTACATCGCTGGAAGACACAGTAATTGACGTTGGATTTACATTATACAATAATGTTTATTTATTTATTTGTCTTTTATAAAAGGGCTTTTTTTCATGATGTCTCTGTTTACTATTTTACTTTTTTGTGAAAGAGTAACAAGGGGCATGTACCCCTTATTCATTTATATAGGGTTGACGGCTAATTATGTGTGGGCCCTTTTATCTTAAAGCTAAACTCTGGGGGAAAATGTTATTGCAGATACTGTCATTGCTAAGTATAGTATCCCTAATAATATGTATGCTCTGTGCTGTATAGTATAAAAAAATACCTTGCTGCAAGCTGCCTCCTACACACCAGTGTATTTCTGGTAGCTGCTACGACAGTGAAGGGCTCTAGTCGCATCCTCACGCCTTCCTCTTTCCTCGCCCCTTCACAAAAACCCATGTATTTTTTTCACAGAAGACAAAGTGTTCTGTAAATGGCATAAAAAATGCATTCCTTTCTAAGATAAGGGTCTACTATGGAATTTGAGTGGACCTCACACTTTTTTTGTAGGGCATGTTCCCTGGCATGTTTAAGGAGGGGATGGGTTGCATGCTCACTGTCTACTTCTTTTCTGGCTATCTTGGCTATATGCTTGGATAATGGTCTATTTTTAGGGGGAGCCCATACCATTTTTATGTTTTTATTTTGCATGCGGTGCCCCCATAATTCATACCAAACCCTTATCCCGGCATACAGGGTTTTTTCTGCAGACCTTCTTTTCTTGGTTCTGTTAACATTAATGGTCCAACATGGCTGCTTTATCCAGAATTTTGAGAATTCATGTTGCTGTCTGCACTTTCTCATGTAAAATATGATCACTATAAATGAACAAAATCATCTGCTTAGATGAAAATATTACCCAATTCAGGTTGATTTGCAGAGAGTAGATACTTGCAAGAGAGCTTCTAGTCTCTTGACTTTGTATCCCATGTTTTATTCATGTTTAAATTGGTTCCTTGTGTTAAAAAAAAAATCCTCACTTCCTAAAATGAACACAACCAGTTTACAGACTGCTATCGCTATAGGAGCAAGAGCAGCTCAGCAATTTTATAATTTTAGACATGAATATTTCTCTAAAGCAACATAAAAAGTAAAGTTAAATATATTATATTTTATCATCTGAGTATGATATTTGAAAAGGTTACATTAGTAAGTTGTCAAGAAGAAATACAATGAAATATGTTTCTTGTATCTCAGTTATATATGGTTGAATATGTTCATAAATCACAGCTGTAGCATAAATATATCAGATAAATGCAATGTATTTCCTACTGTGCAAAGAAAAGTGAAAGTAAATGAGAAATGTTTTGTATTACTTTAACTTTATTTATGTAAATGTATTAAGGTTTAATAGCAGCATTTGGAATATTCTATCGGTTTTAGTCACATAGACAGTAGTTACCAGGACAAATAAGGGTTGATTTACTTAGGGCAAATAGGCTATTCACTCAAGGGATTCAAGGGAATTTTCCCTTATATTAGTGCATGTATTGAAAATGCAATCAGGTCCCCTTCTTCAAAGTGTTAGATATGACCAGTAAACCCCACATACAGCATAAATGTATACCCTTACCATTTCTATAACCTGGTGGAAAGTTCATGCTGTCTGCATGTGACCTCTACAGGGGTATTAAATTATCACTACTTTATCCAAACAAAACAAAAAATAGTTTGGGCTTTATATTTGCTTTAAGTTTAAGGACTAAGCTAATATAGTAGGATACATGTAGACATTATATTTACCGTTTGCAGCCAGCAGGTTGTGTCTCCACTATTTTTGTACAGTAATTTGCTACTATACTGTAAAAAGTCAAGCATAACTTTTGCAATTTCATCTTTTGCTATTTAGGTCTATTTGCAAAAAAACACACCTGAATGACTACCCTCCAGCTTCAATGTACTAGTGGTCTGTGGATTTTCCTTAAGACAGCGGCAGTCAAAAGTGAGCAGCCTGTTCCAAGGTTTTCTAATTCAAAACTCAACTAATTTTCATGGATATTTTAGGCATTCAATATCTATTAGCAAATATTTTATACATATAATTAAATTAATTATATAAAAAATTACCTCATAAATGTGTAAACTTATATAAAAATTGACACCATCCTTGTAGTTTAAATTACCATTGGGACTCTAACTATATACACAATAAGGGTCATAATAAAAAGTGTTTGAGACAAACGTTTTGTCAACTCTGTCTCAACTGGAGCACAGCCTCAAGCTGTGTGGAAAAAATAAAACATAGAAACTGATTGATCCAGCCCAAAAGACAGCCACACTCCACGGGTCTTCAAGTATAAATCCAAATTTTGTATGTAGTATTTTAAGTATACACCACAAACATGCTCCCCAGTACAACTGGAACCTTCGAACACGTTTCACCAATATGGCTTAATCATAGAGGAAAACACATGTCGGGTGCGCCTACATGCAAAACCGAAAATTGCTCCACACATGTTACATGTCGTCGCGAGCGTCGGAGTGAGAGCAATAATTATCGGCCCTTCAATCACTGTTGACACTAAACAGATGAGCAGTAAAAGCATTTAAAATGTTGCCTATGGGAAATTTTGTTTTTTGTAGTTTTTTGCGGTTTTTTTTATCATGTGTGTGCAAATCTAAGAAATTGCTCCAGGCAGCAAGTGGTTAAGGAATATTATCCCTTGTGTCCTGTAACCATATGCATATGTTGGCCCTAATATATCAGGTATATCAGAACAAATGTATTAATCTACCAACCCAGAACTTGCTTAATCATCTTCTAAACATAATATCCATAGCAAAGTTACATGATGTATGGCACAATATTCCACAATATGTCAATTATTGCACTCTCTTATATGTAAACTATAACCTAACTACACAGATATAGAACCCAGAAACATATTTTGCTACTCTTTGGTGTGTGTCAGATAGCTGGATAACTGGGCCACGTTTGACAAAAGGGTGTAGAAAATCATAAAACGTTTTTTAACTATGTGATTATACTGTATGTAGATTTTAAATCTGTACAGGTGATGGTAAAGGCTTTGTGGTGATTGATGAGGTTGATGAAGACAATCTATGGCAAAGTCCTTGTAATCTTATATCACAGCATGGCAACATGGGTATGTAACAAAGCCATCTCTCACTGTCCAGCCCCTCCCACTAACCTCCCACAGCTCACAGCCCAGAAGCATGGACAGCCAGCGTAGGTCTACAGTGGGTGAGAGTGCCTAAGTACCAGACATGGAGCGGAGTAAGGCCAGAACCATGTGGGGAGCACGGTGGGAGGAGAGCACCTTCCCCCAGCCAATCACCCCTTACTAGGAGTCCTCACATCAGCCGACCATTCACTACTGTTACATGGACGGCAAAAGTGGCAGGCGGGGGCGGGGAGAAGGCAGGGAAGAGGCAGAGCGGGAGGGGGGCCAAGTTGCTGCACCATGGGCCTCTGGGTTGTACTTGCCCCCTTGGCTAAAAGTTGCCAGTCAGCCCCTGCTCATACCTTCTCTAGGTCTGTGACTTTAACATTTGCTTCAAGAGTACTGTTCTCCTTTGGACCATTTATCCCTGGTCACTTACATGCTAGACAAATGGATAATTTGGCTGACCAAGTGAATAAAGGACTCTACTCCACTGAATCACTAGTGGAACAGATTTTCCATTACTAAACCAACCCTACATTGCGCTCACCAAAAACCTAACTGGCTAGCAAAAGGTGCATTAAGCTTTAACTTCTAATGCAACAAACAGCTAAAAACTGCTGGATTTTTTTAGTGCTTAATTTATTACTTCACCGAATTTTTAATGGTTCAGGTTCCTAAATATAAGTGAATTGTCTTTAAAAAGACGCTAGTTGCGAAATACCTGTCCATGGTTAAATAAAAGTTAGCCTCTGTTTAGCACTTGTCCTTAAGCACTAAAGCACAGCAAAAAGGATAAAAGACGAAGGCATTTTTATTAAATAAAGCTGTAAGTCTTAATAAACATGAAACTAATCTAATTTGCAATGACAAACACAGAAAACTGTACAGGCAATTACAGCTTTCAAGCAGGCAGTAAATATTTTTGTAGAAAGATGCTGCAGACATAGTAAGAATCTGTTCATCTCGGCTACTTGTTGCTCTGGGGAATTGTAATGAGAAGCAGATGACTCATTCTTTCAACCAAATCCAAGTATGACATTCCTGGACATTATATATATCCCCCAAAACCACAATGTCACCACATGACAATGGAAAACTAAATGACCATTGTTCCCTGAAATGTGGATCAAATCATATATCCTATTAGCTTAGAATGTGAATTTGTAAATACTTTATTTGGTGATTTTTTTCATATGGACAAAGAAAACATCCTATTTCATACTAACAGTAATATGTACTTCCAGAAAAACTTTCCCTTCCCTCCCCAATCACTCCCCCTGGCATCTAGGAGTGAAGACATATAACTGATACTTCTTGGTATGGGGAGCATTAAACTCGCTCCACTTTCTACCACACATTTTCAGGCACTCCTATTGAAGTCTATAGGGTCCAAAATGCTTGACTCGTCTCCAAAAGACGCTCATGTACTTTTTTGAGCTACACTCATTTTTACAGAATGCTCAGGTGTTAACAGGGGCCATTGAAAACAATGGGATTACTCCTGTTACATCATTGTAGAGCTTAGGCATTTAAGCTACAAAACATGAAGCTGAACTAAAAGCAGATATAAAAACACAAATTAATGTAGCTCTGTAACCATGAATACATTGTAAAATGTATTTATTACATGTAAGCAGTGTATGTACTGGGATTTCTGACTTGATATCAGCCACTTGCAGGACCTGTATTATAGAAATAAGATAGAAGGAAGGAGAAGTAGCACACGTTGCCAATCAGATGTGTTGCAGTGCAAGGAACATGCCAATAGGAGGAGAGAGCAGAGCAAGAGCTGAGCTCATGTACATTCCACTTCTGCTTTCACTGCTCAGTCACAGTGTCGATTGGGTGGACATGAATTCAAGCACTTTGGTGGGTAGACAGCTCTCTGATATGTAGTTCAGCTGTGCATTTATCTGTTATCCTGTAGTTTTACTCTAAAGTGATATCAAAGTCAAAAGGTTTTTAAGCTGTTCAAATGCTGTTTAAAACACTTACAATGAATGCTGCTCCGTGATGTTTAAAAGTCAACAGAATCAGCTCGTCCCCTAAGCACTGGCCCAGATAGCCTGTTTTAGGATGGCTCCTTTCCTTGCAAGGTCCTGTGGAGCCACCTTTGTGTGTGCTAATAAGCTGTGTGTGTCTCCACAAACACACAGGCACAGCATGGCAGCCACTCCCCTCTGTCCTCTTCGCCTTCTCTTTTCTACAAACTAGTAGATGGACAAGTGCCGGTAATTGTTCTGTCCCTTGTGATCTGTCAATGGGATGTTTAGGGAAGCTGAGCTGAGAGAGTTGGAGCCAGCTGTTTGGAAACATGATGAATGTAAGTGCTTTGGAAAAAAATGTAACAAAATTATTTGCTGGGCAAAAGATTGAGAGTTTAAAGCAGAAATCCGGGCAACATTTTTATTAACCCTTGAAATGGGGCTACCCACACACTGCCAATGTCAACGTCTAGGGACTAAAATAAAAGTTATATTTACCTATACTCACTCACCCTCCTCCGAGCCCCCTTGCTCTTAGACCAGTCCTTCTAGCGTCGCTCCCCTCTGCTGCAGCAGTCTAAGGATCTTCTAGTCATCATGTCCAATAAACTGTGTATTGGACGTGAAGATGCTGAGGGACATAGCATGGATGCAGCATAGGAGGCATAGGCTGGAGGGATTGCTGTGACAGCTGGCCGGCTATGAGGTTCGGGGGGTATAACTTTTTTATTTTATTCCCTAGATGAAAATGAGCAGGCTACACCTGCACTACAAGGGTAAATAAAAATATTTCCCAGAGTTGTTCCTTAATACTACTTTTTGTGAACGTGTTGTTTAGGCTTGCATATTGACATTTAAAATGTATGTAAACACAATTTTTTCCATTTTTAGTTTTGATTAAAATAGGGAAGTGTTAGACCATTTTGTCAGGTTTTTATTGCTGTCTGTGTGCCCGCTAGTGAGGTTCATCCTTTCTGTTTTTCCTGGTGATTGATGTCTGCGAGAAAAGGAAGTATTCCAAGTGGGGGACAGCAGAAATGTAATCTGATAATGTTTTTACTCTTCCTTATTTAAAACTTAAAACAAGTTTTAGTTTACAGACATTTTAATAGTGGAAATGATAAAAAATTGAAATGTCAGAAATCTCCCCAAAATAGCCATGGGTGGCCAAAATGACAGATAGCACAGTAAACATATACTGTACATGTATATTTAGTGTATAAAGCTGCTTGCATGGAGTTCCACGTTAAAACTGTAATGCCTGGCCATGTAACAACAGTATGTAAGGAATATACAGCTGCTCTTGATATATTGTTGCACAATTAAAGCATAGCAAGGAACAAACAGCTGTAACCCAATCACAATCTATTTTGCTAAAGCTTTACCACATTTGTGATTGGTTGTATGGGTACTGCATTTTGTTGCTTGCACTTTTTTACTCATTAAACCACCAAGCTTACCCGATGCCCTTTTATGTTAAACTGAATTACTTTGTAAGAAAACTTGTTACTAAAAATAACAGTAATAGTAATAAAAAATGGATGATATACAGTGACAGATGGGTGCAGACAGACACTGAAGAAGGTTGCATACTGACAGGTATTGATGGACATCATCAGTGACAGATGGAGACAGACACCGACTGATAGAGAATTACAGACAGAGACAACAAAATACAACTCACAGTTGTTGCAAACAAATGGTTGTAGATGAACAGGTTGGATTCTATTTCTTAAAAGCTATATTTGCTAAAACTAGAATTAAATGACCTTATTGTAAAACATAACGTAAGTAATTGAATGTTTTTCAGGTGCCCATAACGCATAAGGTTTCCTTTTACATAAATATCTATTTATATATTCAGTGTGCTGTTGCTCTGTCAAGCTATTTTAACATGCAGCATATGTAAACTGCATCTGCTTGTGTGAGCATTTCTTTTAATCGTACGCAATCATTGAATGTTTTGTGAATAGGTTAATGGAGGACTATTATGTCGTATAGGTTGCTATTGTTAGGCTTAAGTAGAATCATTTTAATCATCTAGAAATGCAGAACCCCTTTCTCTTGTTACATAGGAGTCATCATTACGCCAACTAGTTAATGAGTAACATCTTCAAAATGCTGGTTCCAAAATCATCTAACATACTTCTTCCCTTGATAATTTTATTTTCAGTCTAACCAATTCCATTTTTATAGTTCAGATATAATGGCCACCTGGTTTTCTGTTGTGTCAGATGTATCGTAAATGTGAGCAGGTAATTGAATTTGAGTATGATAGCTTCAGTGCAGTACAGGCTAAATTTAGACTGAAAAAAGAGGAATATAAAGCATAAGGTATGGATCTCATGGCAGATAAAAAAAGATTATACTGTGTTTTGTACATGTTCCATCTGCTTTAAAATGATTAAAATCTAACTGATTATTGACCTTGACATGCTTAAAATGTTCAACAGCAGTATCAAACAATTTAGATTAAATGTAATAATTCACCCCCTGCTAAGTTAGCTATAATCAAGCCATGATATAATGCTCATCTTAACTGTTTAAGTCAATTTCATTGATAATATGGTTAGAAAAATCTTAAATGGATGGCAGATCAGGATGACCAGTTTTACAGAAGTCCTGGCAGCCTTTTTGGATTTGCTAAAGTAAACCTAAACTGCTTAATTTAACTTTGCTTGTTAATGTTGACTAAAGATATATGTTCTTAATATGAACATACATGTATATTTACATTTTACAGTCCTAGAGCCATGCACTATAGAATGTGGTGTTAAGCCCTTTCCTCCGTCTATAAGGAACAACCCCAGAGCTGGTGGTCTTTTCTAGATCACCTGCTTATTATGGGGTCTATTCACGAAGCTGCCGAATGATCTGGCCGTAGCTTCGGCCGATACTTCGGCTAGCTTCGGCTCCAGGACCCCTTCGGTTCATTAGAACCGAAGAGGTGCTGTACGGGCTATTCACAATAGCCCGTACAGCTCCCGATCATGGCCGAGCGGCTCAGCCGAGCCGAACGCATATGCATCGATCGTGTCAGAATAAAGAAAAAAGGACACATCAGTGTTTCTCTCCTTGGCGGTCAGGGGGCTCCCAGAGTGCCCTGGAGAGTTTTTTGTTTTTGTTTTTGTTTTTACAGCAGCAGAGCCGCCGGACAATAGGAAACTATTGGGCGGAGCTACTGTCACTGCTAGCTCCGCACAATCGTTTGATATTTACTTTTTAAACTTTTTTCACTGTTTTTCTGTTCTGCTCGGTACCTCTGAGGGACCGAGCAGAACAGCCGAGAATAGCCCGAACAGCAGTGAGAAGCCTGCCGGAGGTTCGGCTCAGCCGATCCAGATGTTGGATCGGCTGAGTCGAACTCCTTATGCACTTCGGGTCGGCCAAACATGCTGAGCATGTTCGGTCGACCCGAAGCCACACGAAGCAGGCCGATGGCTAGAGCATCTGTCAGATCTTCCCTCACTTCCTTGTCAGAACAAGAATACATGGGAAAGTTCTCCAAAGAGTAAACATATTGTGAACAGAGCAGAGGAGGGTTTGAACTTTTAAACATGTTTTGGTTGTTTACTGGATACCTGGTGAAAACCAAACCCTCTGTTCATTTCAGGAAGTGAGGGAAAATCTTCTCAATGGGGCACATATGAGCATAAACGCATAAAAGAAGTGTTAACTCTTCCTCACCCTATTGAAAATTATTAAAAAATATGGCTAAATGTAAAAGGTTGGCTTTAAGATCAGCTATATTTATTCATGCCCCATTCACACAGGATCTGTTGCATTGCATTACCATCCGTTTTTTTTTTAATGTATGGTAACGCAAGGGCAATGAAAAATAAATGGATGTGAATGAGGACAGTTCACACCACAGTGTTTTGTTGTGCTGAAAAAAAGTAGAGCACAATCTACTTTTTTTCAGCATAACTTATCAAAAATGCGTGCTAACGCAATTCATTGCAAGACATTACAGTGAAGTATGTCTACTCAGGACATGTTACTTCACATAAAGCTTGCCAAAAAAAAAAAAAACATGACAGAATGCAAGATATCGGGAGGAAATCAGACTGTACAATCAAAAGTCAGAGGAGGGTCCTTCTGATTTTGGTGTGATTGCACCATTAAAAGGTGAACTTATGTCTATGGGCTGCCCACATAATGATGAACAGGTAGCCCATAGAATCTTATCCAGGGAGAGTGAAGAGGACTTTAGACTTTTTTTCCCGTGATTTTAGCTCTATTTAAGAAAATGGTTCGTATTATATCTGAAATATTACTATATTTATTTGATTTCAGTGCTCCTCAAATAGGAATGTTTGGTTTATTATAAAAACTATTCATAAAAAGCAATTAAATTTTAGGCATTTCTCTGTGTGGGTGTTTTAAAAAACTTAATTTATAGTACTGACATTTCACTCTATATTTATCATTAAATATACTCACTTTTTATATTTAGATGCCCAAAAGTTAGATTAGAGTATTGAAATCAATAGTTTCGGATATGGTCTGCTGAATGTGGGGGGCCATACACTTTAGTAAATATCCTTAGCAGACTGATTTTGCTGTAACATTCTGTTGGACAGGATGTAGTTTTGGTCTCCCACATGTAGCCTTATCAATAGCTAATTTGACACAAAGTCAGCGTAATAAGGATTCTATAATGTATTTATCTATAAGTCTATTGAGAAAAAACTCCTCAGTGGTCTAAATGATTGTTAGCGTTTATTTAAAGCTGAATTTCAGGAAAAAGAAGCTAAATACAACAATGAAAAACATATAAGGAAGCAGATTTATCTGCCAGGGGATTTGCATTCCTGTCCATCCTGCCCTGAGATGTAAAGAGCTCTGCAACACAGCATAGCACTGTCTGGCAGAGAAAAAAGACCTGACTTTTTTTTGCTGCAGTTCATTAACACTTACAGGTCTTGTCCCTCCCCCAGCCTGTGACTGGAGAGTGAAAGAAGAAGCAGCAGACTTTATCTCTCAGTTCATCTCTCTGCCACTTAGCTCATCAACATGCTGCTTATGCTGTAGCACAATTGATTTGCTCATTGTGCTACTTCTGCCTTACCCCGTCCGAATCTGCTGTTCAGGGACTGCATAAGGCTGATATCTAGTCAAATTTGGGTACTTATACTGCTTGTATGTAAAAAAAAAACAAAAAAACAATATAAGATATTAGGGTTCATTCACACTAAAATCACTCTAAAAATGGAAGTCAATGGAGGTCCATTTACTTGCCATTTCATACTACTTTGACATCCATTGCTTTGCTTTTTTATTTTTTTTCCCAATCTTTACTTTAAATAACATGTCCTGAGTGGGCACACTTCTCAGTGTGTCCACTCAGGACACATTGAACAATGCTCCTCTCTTCCCTTTCCTTTTTGACATTGTAGGGAAAATGTTTGTCCCCACCCATCCCCCTTTATTTTTTATTTTAAATTCCATCACATTTTCATTTGTTATGCCCCCCAGCACACCTCAGGCCACATTAGATTATCTATTATACAGTATTTATCTACCCGACCACAAATATATACACTATATTGCCAAACGTATTGGGACACCCTCCAAATCATTGGGTTCAGGTGTTTCGTGAAATTTCCTTGCTACTAAACATTCCACGGTCAACTGTTAGTGGGATTATAAGAAAGTGGAAGCAACTGGGAACAATAGCAACTCAACCACAAAGTGGTAGGCCACATAAAATGACAGAGCGGGGTCAGCACACGCTGAAGCGAACAGTGCGCAGAAATCGCCAACTGTCTGCAGAGTCAATAGCTACAGACCTCCAAACTTCATGTAGCCTTCAGATTGGCACAACAACAATGCGTAGAGAGCTTCATGGAATGGGTTTCCATAGCCGAGCAGCTGCATACAAGCCTTACATCACCAAGTGCAATGCATAGCGTTGGATGCAGTGGTGTAAAGCACGCCGCCACTGGACTCTAGAGAAGTGGAGACGTGTTCTCTGGAGTGATGAATCACTGTTTGTTTTTCATGGGTTTGGCTTGGCCCCTTAGTTCCAGTGAAGGGAACTCTTAAGGCATCAGCGTACCAAGACATTCTGGAAAATTTCATGCTCCCAACTTTGTGGGAACAGTTTGGGGATGGCCCCTTCCTGTTCCAACATGACTGCGTGCCAGTGCACAAAGCAAGGTCCATAAAGACATGAGCGAGTTTGGGGTAGAAGAACGTGACTGGCCTGCACAGAGTTCTGACCTCAACCCAATAGAACACCTTTGGGATGAATTAGAGCAGAGGCTGCGAGCCAGGCCTTCTCACCCAACATCAGTACCTGACCTCACAAATGTGCTTCTGGAAGAATGGTAAAACATTCCCATAGATACACTCCTAAACCTTGTGGACAGCTTTCCCAGCAGAGCTGAAGCTGTTATAGCTGCAAAGAGTGGGCCAACTCAATATTAAACCCTACAGACTAAGACTGGGATGCCATTAAGTTCCATGTGTGTGTAAAGGCAGGCGTCCCAATACTTTGGCAATATAGTGTGTGTGTGTATCTATATATATATATATATATATA
>NW_017307423.1:47307-48373 GCF_000935625.1 Nanorana parkeri | reverse complement strand
TATATATATATCATGTATCATCTATAGCTATTGTATTTCAGCAGAATAATTTCTTAACACATCAAGCTGCCACGTAGATCATTCTATTTGATGTTAAACTTTGTATAGTGACAACTAGCCTCATTAGATGGAGTGAGATTTCATGTCACCACAGTGGCATATCTTACCAGACATACCATTCAGAACTTGATTCTGAAGATTTAATTCCTAATGGAAAACCTATATGATTTAACCATTTACTTCAGTCATGTAACATGCTGTCCTAATAATATGAGTACTGAAAAGCTCACAACTTTGTTCTAAAAGAAAAACTTAAGACTAAAAAAATAAGCTGAAAATAAAGGTGAAAAATCAATGGATTGTCTTGATAAGAATATTTTTAAATGAAATGCAAGTACTATTAGGGGTCAGCAGACAACTATGGAGTTTTTATTGACATAAAGAGTTATACTTATAAAACTGCAACTGAGTTCTGTTATGTATATACTAAGGGGTCTATTCACTATGCTGCCGAGGGCAGCCGAGTGAATGACCGATCAGAAGTGAAGTGAGCCGAACACTGTTCGGCTATTCACTTCAGGCTGGTACGGCTGATTTCAGCCGTACATCGGCTGAAATCCGCCGTACATCGGCCTGCTTCGTGTGGCTTCGGGTCGGCCGAACATGCTCAGCATGTTCGGCCGACCCGAAGTGCAGAAGGAGTTCGACTCAGCCGATCCAACATCTGAATCGGCTAAGCCGAACCTCCGGCAGGCTTCTCGATGCTGTTCCGGCTATTCTTAAAGATGCCGAACAGCAGTGAGTGAATAGCCGAATGCCGCCGAGCGGCATTTGGCTCGGCTGTTCTGCTCGGTCCCTCAGAGGGACCGAGCAGAACAGAAAAAGAGTTAAAAAAGGTAAAAAAAGTAAATAGAAAACGATTGTGCGGAGCTAGCAGTGACAGCTAGCTCCGCCCAATAGTTTCCTATTGTCTGGCGGCTCTGCTGCTGTAAAAAAAAAAAACAAACAAAAAACTCTCCAGGGCGCTCTGGGAGCCTCCCGCTCCCGGCCGCCCAGGAGAGAAACA
>NW_017307423.1:45320-47005 GCF_000935625.1 Nanorana parkeri | reverse complement strand
TCGGCTCGACTGAGCCGCTCTGCCATGATCGGGAGCTGTACGGGCTATTGTGAATAGCCCGTACTGAACCGAAGGGGTCCTGGGGCCGAAGCTAGCCGAAGGATCGGCCGAAGCTACGGCCAGATCCCTCGGCAGCTTTGTGAATAGACCCCTAAATGTTATCAGTGCCTAGTGGATTTTAATATCTCTTGAGGGAAGTAATAATGTGAACATGTAAAGTCACATGCAAACAAAGATGTTATGAAGTTGTACTTAAGAAACAAAACATCACTGAAACTAAGAAAAACATTCCTGGACATGTAAACAATTTCCAGGTCCTGAATGGTGATTTGGTCCAGGTCCTGCTTGCATGAGTTAAGTGACCTGGCGTATTAAGGACATTTGCAGAATACACAGAAAGCTATGGGTTACGTCACTGAGAAATCTCAGATTTCAATTCATTTATCTGCAACATCTTTACAACTATAGTGGTGAAAAAAGAGTCTTATAGTTTACAGATGTAGCAAACATTTAACATAATTGGATGTATTAGACTAGTTTAAAAAATCACACTCATAGAAGCATGAACTTACCATCCAAATTTTATAACATATTTTATATCAAAAGCCTATTATCCAGATGCATATACAAATAATTTAAAGGGTCATTCCACTTCATCTTTGATTGGACGAGGGGCAGTAACATCACAAACACCTTATATTCATTAATGAAACAGTAATAACACTTGCTCTTTTCAGAGCAAATGTCCCCCTGTGTTTTCATAGCAGACAGGAAGCCATTCAGTGCCATTACAGAACCCAGAGGGTCACCTTAAAGCACAGTGTTAGCTCCAGCTACTACAGTGCCCTACAGGATCCATGTGGACTCCTCAGGTGTGACATATTCACAAAGGTGGACCATTGTTAGTAGGCATAAAATGTTACACCTGGAGTTCAGCTTTAATCCTCCTAATTGTGAGATAGCACAACTGGAGTTACTGTCTCTGCCTCACCCTGCCATGGTGTTTCCCTCTTGATGAAACTGGAGAAACCTTCTTCCTCTTCCTACATTCTCTACATACTATCTTGGGAAGCAGTATACCTTGATTACTGTTCTATTTTGCACATGTTTGTGACATCCAGGATCATTCTGGAATTGCTATGCCCCTGGTAACCAATTCTCAAAAAAATCCTATCCGAGAAGGCTGTGTCAGAAGTACAAATATAGATTAACCTTACATATTTAACAGTTGTTCAATTATTAGTGAGTTAAGCACAATTAATTGAGTCAATAAAGTTTTTAAATATCTGGGACAACCTTCTAGAAGGAGCTTGATCTTTTGGAAGTGTCAGTCCTCATGTGGTGTGAAGTGAATTGTTGAGAAAATGTTGCTGCTGCTGAGGTCCAAGCTGCCAATAGGCATTGGGTTGAGAATTGGGAAAACAGTAATAACACTAGAACCTTTATTACCTTAATGCTACCATGGCTCCCTCTGCACATACCTGGTGCAGAGGGAACACAGCAATATCTGCTTTCTTGTAAGGTACTTCAGCCTGCTATCAGTGAGGATTAGCACCACCCAAGAACCATCATTTGAATATCCTATCTACTCCTTTCCTCTTTTCTACATTATCAACAATGAGGACTTTGGAAAAGGCATTAAAATAGCTGGACTGACTTTATTTAACATGTAAAAGTAGTAAGTT
>NW_017307423.1:36893-45243 GCF_000935625.1 Nanorana parkeri | reverse complement strand
GGGTTCCACTTGAATCCACAAGACCCAACAGGGGCACTGCAATAAAGATATACACATAAACAACCCTAGAAGTAGCCATTACACTCTATTTGCACGGGTGCTCATCCAAACACATACCCATACAAATCCAAAGTAGATATAGAGGCAGTGAAGATACTTTGGGTTTGTAAATATATACAGATAGAGAGTTCAATTTACTCAAATGAACAGGAGCTTATCATTAGGTTACAGATGTTTAATTAGGGTTCCTGGAGAGCAACAAATAAAAATAGAACTCCCCATTCTGAAATGGCAACAGCAAGTGGGAGGGTGTGGCCAATCATTCTGTGTCCTGCTGAAGATGCAACAGATGTAGCAGTTTCCAAAACTTACAGAATTCTGCCTTTACATACACCTTAAAATGTTTTTTTTATAATTGCAAAATATTTTACTACTGGAAAGTCCGTAAGAGTTAAAAGAAACTAGTTAATGTTTTAATTCAACGGAATATTTTAAAGAAATGACATATTAGTTTGGGTGGACTGATTCTCTAAAATCCAAGCTTGCCTTGTG
The DNA here is from genome assembly GCF_000935625.1 of Nanorana parkeri. Taxonomy (NCBI): domain Eukaryota; kingdom Metazoa; phylum Chordata; class Amphibia; order Anura; family Dicroglossidae; genus Nanorana; species Nanorana parkeri. Next base: position 44,691 of record NW_017307423.1, on the reverse strand, counting down.
ATTGACAGCAGCAGAGGGTGGGTACAATAGCTAGTTTGCTATTGGCTATTGCAAATTGAAATAGCCAATAGGAATCTAGCAATGCATTCCTATGGTGAAACTGTTTTTTTTCCTTTTTTTTGACAGCAGCAGAACCGCCGGCCAATAGAAAACAGTTGGGAGGAGCTAGCTGTCACTGCTAGCTCCGCACAATCATTTTCTATTTATTTTTTTCTACTTTTTTAACTATTTTTCTGTTCTACTCGGTCCCACAGAGGGACCGAGTAGAACAGCCGAGCCAAATGCCGCTGGGTATCACCATATAAAATAAGGGGAGATGAACTGTGATTTAAATGCCTTTGAACTTAAAAAATGAATTTCTCCACAATGCATACAATAATGTAAATCAGTAAAGTTTTGCTGTAAAGTGCATTTATTGCATATTTAAAATATGAAAATACTTTAATGTGCATAGTCTGGGCACAAGTTCACTTTAAACTGAACACATTTGATTGACTCTACTTGTTCCATGAAGTAACTTTTTAATGTAAAAAGAAATACAAGGATAAGTGTTAGAAATATATATATATGTCAATAAAACATTCACTGAAAAGTCAGACATTAGCCAAAATTATTATTTAATATGCCCAGTGAAGCAATACAGACAAATTGAAATATAGATAATCATCACAGAACTGTGAAATGCAGCACATTCCGTCAGTTGCTAGCTATAACATCTTTACATTTAAATGTCATTTTCTGCTCTCTGAATGACTGAATCACTCGTTTGCATGTAGAGGTGATTTTTATTATTCAGCCAATTACACATCATTGCCTTAAAATGATTAATTTTATGAAACACTCTGAAAATGATTCCGGTAAGTGTCAGGAACATTTATAAATAACAGTAAAATGTGTTGTCAGTATGATGAAGGTGCAGTAATAAACCTGTACACCATATTTTCTGTTCTGTTTTTCTCATTATTGCTTACAGACAATGATGATGATGATTATTATTATTAATTTGTGATGTAGTATTTTTATATTCCATTTACACCAATTTGCAATACGTATGAATGGGGACCAAAAATATTACAATCACATAAATAACTACTGCTATTAGTAACCATGTGCTTAACTCCATTCATCTCTTGATGCTGACATGTCAAAAAATTTATTTTTAAATGCACTACAAAGCAGCAAATCTGAACAGCCACATATGCCCAGCCACCATTGAAGACAATGGGCCAGGTAAACTGACTGGAGGTTGTTGAGTATTGCAAATAGTCACACATAACATCTTACTTTGGCACATTGCATGTCAAGTAAACTATTATTTACATGTATCAGACTAAGATCTGAGTTGGAACAAGGAGAGTGCAGTTGCATGATGATGCCTTAGCGGCATAATGACACACTAAAAGGAAGGTGGGAATGGGTCCTGTAATACCATGTAAGTGACCAATGGGGTTGCTCCAAGGTGAGAGGGGTGTTGCCCAAGCTTGACTTTTACCAGGAAATACGGCATTTACACCCAATTTCAGCTGCCTATTTTTCTGGATCTACTTATCATTCTAAAATGTTTCACTAACAGTAACTTTGGATTAAGTAACACTTCTTTATGCCTAATTTAAAATGTCCAGGTTTGTGACAAGTTTATTGCTTTTGTTCACAGAGATAATCCTAGAAGTTAGAGTATCTCTGAAAAATCTACTAAACACATCTGTTGCTATCACTTGCTCAGTAATAGTCACACTAGCCCTATCACTACCAGAAATAAGACCTTCTTAGATAGGATAAACAAAAAAAGCAGTAAATTGGATGATTATTTAAGAAGGAGTATTAATGAGAAACTGGTAGAATGGACATTGCATTTGACTTGCCAAGCAGAAATTCATAATATTTTTAGTATTTAGTAAAATTGTAAAGGGGCCTTGACTTATCCATTAGTAAGAGGACCCAAGCTTAACTTCAAATGACCCTGTGATTTGCCTATGCAGTGCAAGCAATATATTAACTTTAAAGCCAACCCCAGCTGAAGCTTATGCTAACATTTTATTCAGTGCTTGCTGCCTTGTTAGCCTGGGGGAGCAAAAAGAAGAAACTTTTTCAGTCCTATGTGGAGCTAATATAGGACTGAAAGCTCTGACCGCACCAGGTGACACCGCTAGTTGCATAAACGGCCAGTCATCAAGCACCAGCACTATCAAGCGGGAGAAAAGGAAATGAGTTACATCCACTCCTATACCTGGATGTACCAGGCAAAAGGCTAAAATTAGAATTTACAAAAGGGCCAACACCAGAGTCAATCAAGGGTGCTGTGGTACCCATTGACAATGAATATGCTGACAGAAGGAAATTGAACAGAATGATAACCTCATTAATATGCTGCCTTTTCTTCCTTGTTCAATCAGAAGCTGAGGTGTGCTTTGATCAAACTGGCACAGCTGCTGCAGTGGAGGTCAACAATCTGTCAGTACTGCTTGAAACGGGTGCCTGGCTTGGCTTCACAGGATTATATATTTTTTAGCAGGTAACATGGTTCCCATATATGCATTTCATATGTTAAAGATGCTTGGCAGGAGCTCATTATTAATTTTCATTGCTATTTATGTTTGCTTAAGGGCATAAGATTAGGCAAACATGTTCTTTTTAAACACCCAGTTTGAAAGTAGAAGTGCACACAGTTGATTAAATTAGGATTTTATCCTTTACTATGTTCCAATGAAAATGAGCAGAAGTTATGTTGTGGGATGTTGTTGCTTTTGTTGTTACACCACCTTGTTCACATTCTAATAATTCTTTTGTAAAAGAAAATTAGCAGAACTTTCACTATTCATGCAACTCGGAAACGTTACTGTAGGCTTGCCAGAGATTGGAGGTGAACAAGAAGATATTTCATCTTTCACCATAATTGATGACACGTCTGCTGGTATATGGACAACTTTTCACTAGTTTAATAAGCTGCAATCAATCATAATCCTGTATTCAACATGAAAGCAAAAGTAATCATTTGCACAAATAATTCATTAATTTCTACTTACAGAATGTTAAATAGCACAAAACAGACTGCTCAAAAACTTATTTGCACCAACTACTTACATTTGCATTCAGGTGAACTAACTAAGCCTTTTATTTTCCTCATGAGTATTATCTTTCAATGTCAAGGACAGAAAATTGCAATAGAATCTTGGCAAGGATTTTATGTATTTAATCTTAAACGAATGTCTTTTTTCATTACAGCTGAAGATCAAAGATATAATATAAAGAAAATATGTCAAAAGTAATCTTTCAGAATCAATCAACCCTAAATAATTAGTTTAAGTAATTTTATTTTTGTTTGATAACTAATTGAAAATGAAATAAAAAAGCCATGGCAAGGGAAACAGAAAAATATGCACTTTTATGTAGATGTAGAAGTACACAATTATATATCTTTTACATAGCTAGTATATTTGTATAATTTTACTAACTACTAATATTGCACTTAGTTACTACAGTGAATGTATGTGGTTTGTAAAAGAAATTCTATTGAAAATAAAACAAGCATGGTTGGTCAAACATGACAAATAATATTTGAAGGTTGTAATTCTCCAAGGGCTTTTATCATAGATAGTTGAACTGCAGACTTTACCGGCCCCATAACTGAGGAGGAATGGCAGCAGATCTGGTCCACTGTTGAATCATGCTCTATAAATATTAGGGTTGCACAGATACCAAGTACAGTACTCAGTACAAGTATGAGTACATGTACCGATACTTTTTAGCTCCATGACTAGACTAGAGAAAAATTCAAAAATTAGGAGGCAGCTGTCATGTGTAAGGAGCACACGGAGCTCCTGGGATTTGTACATCTCTGTTTTAATGTACGATTTTGTTTTTATAAATATAAATACAGGGATGCACAGATACCAGTTTTGCGAGTACGAGTACTGGTACTTGCCGAGTACTTACAAGTACGAGTACTGATACATTTTTGTTTATTGTCATGTGACAGTTTTTCTAAAACAATACAGACTAATGATTTCAGGACAGTGGTGGAGCGCCAGAGCTAGGTCCCAGCTGCAACCGCTGCAACCCTGATAGTTCTCATGAAAATGCCAAGTATCTGCACTGGTACTCGAAAAGTATCTGTGCATCCCTTATAAATATAATTAATGCCGATTCTGTACTTAAGGTCCCCACTTGATGGTACATAGTTACATAGTATTTGAGGCTGAATAAAGACATAAGTCCATCAAGTCCAACCTATTGCATGATACCAACCAGGTAAGTGCATCTTCACCACTCAGGTTCAAGCACCTGTTGAGGCTGCAATAAAATTGGTGGTGAACAACACATCTGCTGGACCTGCCCTATAATAGACCTTTCCCTATTAGTACTTTTACATTTAAAACCCCCTTCCTCAACAAACCCTAATTTAAATTTATCACATACATGCTGCTGTCAGCCAAACAAACAATCACAAAGGCATGGAAGACGTAATTTGTACAATTTACAAACATTTACATATTGCTCAGACTCAGGTTTTCGCCAAGGAGAATCCGACTAGCATATTCATGGATACCCACAGGGATCTATTTACTATGTGGAATCCATGGATTCAATATACCCAGGCTTTCTTTCTACCTGAAAGCTTGAGAAAGCATTTGAGAAACTCTGGAGCTTCTTTTCCTCTGCACCCACTTTCCTGCTCTCCCCTGTTTTCTTCAGTTTCTCTGTTTATTCTACTTTTTGTTTCCTTGTTACTTTGTTACAGAGTTCCTAATGTGGAGCACAAAAATCCTAGTTAAAAATGAAACCTAGATGTGTAGAGTTGTGATATTATTTCCCCCTCCTACTCAGATCTGATAACCAGACACTTTGCCTACGTTTACTCCCCACACACGCGTCCATTCCTTTACAGACTAGATGGCTCCCTGAGCCCACCAGAAATAAAGGCGCACTCGTGGTCTTAATTCAAATCTCTTTGTTGAATGCCATTTGTTGTTTAACATGCAAACATGTGATCCTCTGTAACTCAATGATAGGTTTATGTAACCATTCATAAACCTTAATAAAAAATATTGAAATCCAACTGGAGAGTTCACCATTTTTAACATTTTCACTTTATATTACTTACAAAAGCCCCATTCAGCACCTTTGTTTGGCACTTTTTTGTTTACTAAATATTTATTTGTTGTGCTATAATAGTTAATTATGTTACAGATTTTGTAACAGTGGTCACTGAGTATGTTTTCCAACAAAACGAAGAAACTTTGGCACATTTGCACATAATAAATGTCCCCATTGATAATCATATAATTTTCTAGTGTGCTTGATTTGTCATTTCCATCAGTTTCACTTGTAAGTTAACCAATGGAGAGACCACTATAGTGGTGTCAAGCTTCTTGGTAATAGTTGTCAATGGGCACAATGCAGGTGAGAAGGAATATATTGGCTCCAAGATTTTTTGGACCAAGGAACCATATAGACATTGCAACTAGTAGATTAACAAGGGTTATTGAAGGAGAGGTGGGGACAGGAAAAAGGTTATAGGAGGTGAGGGGGAAGTGAGGATAGGAAGAAAGAAAGTGTTTGTCACTTTTGTAGAATAAATTGTTTGGAAGCCCTGTGGAAACCATTTTTACTGAATTTTTACATAGCTCCTTATGCATATAATGGCAAACTACTCTTTCAACTTCAGCTTTGGTAGATCTATTGCCCCTTTTTACCTCTAATAGAATGTACATGTATATTTCCACAAAGGAAATGTTCAATGACGATGAAAGATCAATTGGAGCTCATTCTGTACCCTCTCTTTTTAAATATCGGTTTCATTGCAAGTTTAGAATAAAGGTATTTTAATAAATGATGCTATATATGACAAAAACACTGTGTAAATTAATACATCGATACTGCTTTTGCATAAGTGTGAAACTAGAAAATTTATATACTGATATAACAGTGTGATTAGTTTGGTACAAATGTATAAATAAATGCTGCAGTTGTAAACTTTCATACAAAAAACAGAAATAAGTTTCTCACTTTAAGAATAACCAAACAGTTTAGCGCCTTTGTTATTTGGATAAAATTGGATTGTTAAAGTGTATATCAAGCTATTTCTTTTGATAAAGTGGGAAAGGTTAGAACCCCTGTCATGTTTTAATGCTATCCAGGGCTCACTTAGAGGGATATACCTTTACTTCTTGTCCTGCTGACAACTTTTGTTGTCAGAAGACAAGAAGTGAGGGAAACTCTTCAACAGCAATAAAGACAAAAATAAAAATGTTTTTCTTCTGTAGAGTAGGAGAACACTAGAACTCCTCTGTAAAATCTCTGTATACATTTTTTTTTTACTTTTGCATGTATTTTTGTTGAAGATTTGTTCTTACTTTCTGTTGCCATTAGGGGAAAGTTAGGTTAAGAGGGTTATTCACAAAGCTGCCGAAGTCAGCCGAGTGAATAACCCACCCGCAGTTAAGTGTGCCGAATGCTGTTCGACTATTCACTTTGGGCTTGTACAGCTGACTTCAGCCGTACATCAGCCGAAATCAGCCATACACCGGCTGGCTTCGGTTCAGCTGAACATGCTCATCATATTTAACTGAGCCGAAGTTAAGAACACGTTCGACTCAGCCGATCCAAAATCTGGATCGGCTGTGCCGAACCTCCGGCATGCTATTCACTGCTGAGTGGCATTTGGCTATTCTGCTCGTTACCTCCGTGGTGCCGAGCAGAATAGAAAATCAGTGAAAAAGTTGAAAACAAAAAAAGTTGAAAAAAAATGTTACATTTGTAAATAAATGATAAATTACAAAAAAAAAAGATTTGTTTAAAAAAATAAAACAATTGGGCGGAACTAGAAGTGATAGCTAGCTCCCCCCAACTGTTTCCTTTTGGCCAGGACCCGGTCGAGTCTTCTAGCAGGTCCCGGCCAATGAACAAGAAGTGGGTGGAGCCGGCCGTGACATCACGGCTGGCTTTGCCCAGTTGTCATTGCTTAATGATAGTTCAGAGTCCCCAGGCAACCTGGGGACGCTGATCTGTCATTGCAACTGGGCGGAGCCAGCCGTGAGATCTGTCTTCAGCTCGGCTGAGCTGCTCAACCAGCTTTGGGAGCTATATGGGCTATAGTGATAAGCCCGTACAGAAGCCTTTCGGTTCGACTGAACCAAAGGGCCCCAGCGGCCAAAGCTAGCTGAAGGATCAGCCGGTGCTACGGCTGATCCTTCGGCTAGCTTTGTGAATAACCCTTTAAATCTTTCTAACAGAGCCACAGATAGCAGTAAATACCCCATCGCCTTCCTCACTCTAAAGTAGAAAAAAGTTTTGTTTTGAATTACACTTGAGCATGAGGAGAAATGGGATAAAACAGATAAAACAACCTTTGCAAAATTTTGAAAGGTTCTCATTAGTTACATATGCAATTGAGTTATTATACAACTATTGATAATGACATATACTTGGTTGGGCCACACTGGCTTTGGCTCCTATGGCATTTTTTGCCTTACCTTTAAAGGCTCATTTGCACAATGTACTGCATTATTGGTGTGGTATTAGGACAGTCCCTACATTTTCAATGAGCCTGCAATGTGCCTTTACACACAAAATTGCACCTGCACTATTTTTAGTAACACAGTGCACCACAACACACAGAGAATACAGTGTATATGTTTGTTGGGGTGCACTTAAGAACGAATGGCAATGCATCACAATACACATGTACAACATGTTGTGGTAACATGTAAAAGTGGAAATGGGGTTGTGATGTGAATTTTGCAGGCTTTATTTCATTGCACATTGCCGTCAATCCTAATTAATATATATATATATATAT
>NW_017307423.1:30164-36843 GCF_000935625.1 Nanorana parkeri | reverse complement strand
TATATATACATACACACACAGGTATTCTTTAAAACATTTATATCAGTAGAGAGCAGAATTATGACCTTGGCAGTGTCCTGTTGCTCCTTTAGTGTCACCTTACAAACTGGGCCAGGTCCTTGAACAAGCTGTTTTTCTATAACTGCAGTGAAGAAAGTTGAGGTCAGTGACCTGGATGTGCTGTGTGTCAGGGTGAACAGCTGTCAAGAGAGGTTGAACGGTTCACACATTTATCTCAAATGTGCTTCCTTATAGTTTCTCTTTATCTCTGACAACCAGCTTGAAATTTCAGTTTTAGCCCAATAACTATCACACCAAAATGTATAACATACCATTAAAATAGATTTTCTTATGTATGTTCAATGTAGATTGCACTACCAAACCAAAAAATTCTATGATTTGTTATGAAGTATATATTTTATTGGGTGTTCACTTCTTCCATCTATTCAGCTTAAGATATTTTTTATTCCACATATCTACTTCAGTTCTTTCATAACCTCCTCCCTCCCATATATCTAGTGCCACTAAACATTTGCAATGATGTCTTTCATACAGTATTTTAATCAATATAAAATGTAAAAACTCCTTTCTATAGGCCTGTACACACATGTCATAGAATGTTCACTCCTTGTCTAGAGAAATGCCAAAAACAAAAATAGATAAAAGGTTACTTAAAAAAAGGCTGGCTGTGGTTCAAGGTGCCTTGCAACTCTCTGATCTAACCAGAAGGCTAGACTTGCAGATTTGTTTTGAATCAGATAATGTCACTGTTGTACAGTAAGATGTGATAAAACAGAAGACACAGCAAGCCAAAGGCAACATTCTGTATGAGTTAGGTTGCGATGAATATTTATAGCAATAGAAGTCTACATGCTAGAGGAAAACAGTCTACTATACCTGCTCCAGCCAAACTTTAGTTGGTTATAAAAAAAAAATATTGTACCTTAAAAATATAATTAATCTAGGAGAGTAATTTCAGAAGACAGCTCTAGAAGGAAGTACAACCTATGAGACGAAACAGAAAGCATTTCATTAGACTTATCTCGCTGACAACTGGTATTTATCTAATAATAAAAACTCATAAACGGATAAAAAAATAAGCAACAAAGCAACAAAGTGGCAAGTTGTTACAATACACAGAAAACAAAGAGGCAAATGTTTCAATAATCAGAAAAATAAATAGGCAGGTGTTAAAAAAAAAACCAGTGCATCCCTCTAGTGTAGAAGTCTTTATTAAGTGGAACATTTTAAAAAGCAAGAATGGTACTCACAAACAACCGATGTTAGAAAGCCTGTAATGTACAGGGGTGAATCTGCACTGAGTGAACCTCATATGTCAGTCACAGCAGGACATGTGGTCTGAGGCAATCCTCCTTCTGCTAATGTGACAGGCACAGTTAACGCGTTTATGGGGCAGTACCCCCTTGGTCAGAACCTATTTAGAACATTTTCCACTTGATAAAGATTTCTCCACTAGAGAGGTGCACTGTTTTTTTATGTTTCCTGCATGCTGGACATTCAGACACCTTGACTGTTTTAAGTGCTGTCCACCTGTGAGAAGTTGTGATGATTACACCCCTTTGGAGGATGAATTTTGGTGCCAGTGACATTGTTGTTAGAATAGGTGTTAAAACAAGGTAAATAAAAAAGGCAATCATAACAATATGTGGGGTAGAAAAAGGCAATTGTTAGTAAGGGGGGCAACCATTATGCAATTGTGACAGTACGCAGGCACGAAATAGGCGTGACAAAATAAAGGACAGGCTATCATTACAAAACACAGGCAACAAATGGACAATGCACGAGAAACAAGTGGATGGTTGGGCTATACATAGGCAAGAGATAAGAAGTTGTTGCAATGCACATTTTGCATTGAATAGATATTTCTCAATAACCTTTACTTTATTTCCCCTCAAAAACAGTTTTTTTCGCTTAGTTATACCTGGTTGAACTTTTTTCAATTTTTTTGTTAGAGGAACAGTGCACATTAAAAAAAGAACAGAAACAGTTCCCATTACTGAACCACACCAGGGCACATGCCTTTCAACATTGGGGGGGCTACATTTCACCTCCTCAGTCAGCAAAGCCTCCCCTTCTTGGAAGATATGTTTCCTATTGCTAAATTCCTATTTGCTATTTCAATTTGTAATAGCCAATAGCAAACTAGCTTTTGTACCCGCCCTCTGCTGCTGTCAATCACTAGTGAGGACCTGATGGAGAACTGAAACAGTGGGCGGGCACAATAGCTAGTTTGCTATTGCAAATTGAAATAGCCAATAGGAATCTAGCAATGCATTCCTATGGTGACAATTTTCTTTTATTCTGACACGGCTCCGTGCCAGAATAAAAAAAGAAGAAAAAGCAGTGTTTCTCTCCAGGGCGGCCGGGAGCGGGAGACTCCTGGGAGAGTTAGGCTGTCTGGAGATCAGTGTCCCTGGTTAGCTGGTAACCAGGGACGATGATCTCTCTGCAAGTGGCCGGAGCCAGCCGTGCTATCACGGCTGGCTCCGCCCAGCTGTCAGAAGCAGGCTGTTGGCCGGCCAGCTTCGCATTCACCTTGGCTCAGTCGAGCCGAAGCATATGCCTTCGGCTCGACTGAGCCGCTCGGCAGACTTCGGGAGCTGTACAGGCTATAGTGAATAGCCCGTACAGCAGCCCTTCGGTTCTACTGAACCGAAGGGGTCCTGGGGCCGAAGCTAGCTGAAGGATCAGCCGGTGCTACGGCTGATCCTTCGGCTAGCTTTGTGAATAACCCTTTAAATCTTTCTAACAGAGCCACAGATAGCAGTAAATACCCCATCGCCTTCCTCACTCTAAAGTAGAAAAAAGGATCAGTCCGAAGCTACAGCTAGATCCTTTGGCAGCTTCGTGAATAGACCACATAGTGTCATCTTGGAAACACTGTAGATACGTAGCAGATTCAAACAAGGTGTCCAAGAGACATGGGAAGCAGCAACCGCCACGCTACTCCCTAACGGGGCTTCATCAGAGGGGTGTAGTGTGCTTGTATTACATACAGGTGGTTTAAATCCAAAAAACGGACTAGTCAATTAATTTTGTAATTGCTCCATTCACCTCCAGGAAACATGAGAAACCTCCATTTGCGTTTCACAGGTAACATAATCATCAATAAATGCATTTTCATATGTTATATGTATTTATACTCTATATAAAATACAGATAACTTTTTTTATGCACAGTAAAATACAACTATTTTACATTAACCAATGTGGTTTGTGGAACTGTATTTTAGACACATTTATTTATTTCAACAAATTATGCCGAAGCCAGCCGAAGGATCGGCCGAAGCTACGGCCAGATCCTTCGGCAGCTTTGTGAATAGACCCCTAAGTAAAACTTATCTAACAAGAGTTTTAATAAGTAACTTTTATACCGGTTGTTTAAGTAACATGGAATAAATATTCATTTCAGTATGCAAAACAGATATGTGATTTTCCAAACTCAAATCAGACATGACATATGAATATCAATGAGGGCCCTGGTATTAGAAATGAAACATTCTCATTATAATGTAGAATATTGTACTGGAGGAAATGTATTCATTGGATTTTTTTTAATTAGGTCCAATGAGAATTCTAGTAATATTAAATGTACGCGCCATCTAGTTTGTTAAAACTTGAAAAATAGATTTATGAGTGTGGTACATAGCTGTAGTTTATCACATTTGTTTCCATTTAACATATCAGTATAATTATTGTTTGTGATCTTAATTACTAATTGGGGCAACAGGACTATTGAATAGAATAAAAAATAACACTAATATAGAAGTAATTGATTATGTTTTAGCTTATAACTAGAAACTAGTCAAGTAATCATGTAATTGCTTCTGTGGAATAACCATAGAGTGTGGCCTAAAACATTTAGACACAGGTGCATAAAGTTTCTACAGCTGTGTACCCCAGTTCCTTCTGTTTCAATAATTTGTATTACTTATAATAAAGTTCAAAGATCAGGATACACTTAGTAAATGCACCAGGCAAAATGGTAACATAACCAATAATACAAAATAATAAGCGGTCCAATGCACGGGTTCAATCACACATATGATAACATCAATGATAGCTACAATGGTAATTAAGAAATACCGTACAGCAAACAACTAGAGATAAAACTTGGTACAAGAAAAGGAAAGGTGAGGGGGGAGAGGAGAAAAAGGATACGAGTAGGGAAAAGGTGATGAGCGAAGCAGGTTATTAGAAAAAAAAAGTGTTATTTTATGTTCTATTCTTAGTTCTATAATGTCATTGTAGTACTTTCAGGTGGAATACAGCTTCATAAGATATCAGCTAGGGAACTACAAGTCCCAGCATGCCCTCATTGCCCCTGTACAACAACCAGATATTGCCATTCCCTGGGTGATATCTGTGTGTGTTGGGGGGTGTACAGGGACAATGATGGCATGCTTGGACTTGTAGTTCCTTAGCTGATATATATGTGTGGGGGTGGGGGGTACAGTTCTAGTGGATGTTTATATAATATGGGGGGCAAAAAAAATGTTCTGCCCCGGGCGCCCATAACTCTGGTTACGCCACTGGGAGAATTCACTCAAATTTACTTGCATGGTGAAAAGTTAGAGTAGCAGTAGCCAATCATCCAAGTCAGGAGGCATGTATCACAAGATCCATGGGTCCCAAACCTTTGCAGCCAGCTTCCCGTTCAAAAATATCATATGAATACAGCAGTTTACTTTGGCAAAGTGTAAGGAAGGGGAGTTCCAGGATTTCACGATGATTGTTTAGCTGGTGTTAGTACATTAGGGCAAATTTGTATTTGGATTGTGGTTCCAAATTTAATAATGTTTCACCAGAGCATAAAGGCAGGGGCAAGCAAAAGGAAGAATTTGCTTCCTGCCTCTAGAGAGCACAGATGTTGCACTGGATGCAGCAGGAAATGTTGTTCTGATGTCCCCTCCCCCTATCATCATGGTGCTATCGTTCTCATCCTCAACATCTGAAAGGAGAAACTCTTGCATAGGACCAAGATTATCTTCTTGCATCCAATCAGTGACCATGTGGTCAATTAATTCTGCCCACTCCTTATTGCAAGTTTGCTGGGCCACAAGATTTGCGGAAGATTAGCAAAAGGAAGACGTGGGTGCATTAGCAGCAGTTGTTGAGAAATGGCTGCTCTGTGCCTGGAAAGAGGAAGAGGATGGCTTTGTCAGTCACTCATCTACGACCCGTGTATGCTCTGGCTCTATAGAATGGCCACTCTGAGATAGGAAAGCCAGGGGTGCCTTGCTATAAATGATGTTGCTCAACCATCGCTTAATCATCGCATAGAACCTCCTTGTCCTCTACTACCTCAGTGTTAGGAACCTCTGCTTCTCACCCTAAACCTTCCTGACATTTATAATAAAGGGGATTGCCTAAATTAAGTGGCTATAGTAAAATACATGGTACTTTGGTGCACACTACTTCACCTCACAAGTAGGCAATGATGTGCTGCAAACAAAGGTCTGCTTTGCCTGTGTCAGCAACAAGCATACGCTGCTCTGCCCAAAATAAACAAATAGCCCTTGGAAAAAAATGTAGATTGCACCCCAATCCACATAGGCATCTCTACAGGGGGGCAAGGGGGGTGCAACCACTTGTATCTTCCTCCGCCCACCCTAGCTGCTATTGGCTAAGAGGGAGAGTGCAGCACTGCCATTGGCTGCTCATGTATTTTAGCAGAGTAGGGACAGAGAAGACGCATCAAGGCTGCTTGGGGCTTCACATGGGAGAAACATCACTGTTCCTCCCCCACCACCACCCACCACCTGGAGAGGAAGAAGAGGGCATGACAGAGCACATGATCTAGTACATCAAAACTGTAAGTCCCTTTCTATCTTACATCGTTGTCATCCGCACTTTGCGTTACAGTGCTGTCATCTGCATTCTGCGTTACACTGCTGTCATCCGCACTCTGCGTTACACTGCTGTCATCCGCACTCTGCGTTACACTGCTGTCATCCGCACTCTGCGTTACACTGCTGTCATCCGCACTCTGCGTTACACTGCTGTCATCCGCACTCTGCGTTACACTGCTGACATCCGCACTCTGCGTTTCATTGCTGTCCTCCGCACTCTGCGTTACACTGCTGTCATCTTTTGTCATCCGAACTCTGCGTTACACTGCTGTCATCCGCACTCTGCGTTACACAGCTGTCATCCACACTCTGCGTTACACTGCTGTCATCCGCACTCTGCGTTTCATTGCTGTCCTCCGCACTTCGATACCAGCACTTCCATTTTTCAAATTGACTTAGGTGTCTTAGGTACGGCTGGGGACCTTGCGGCAGCCTTCTGGGGAGCCGCGCAATGCCTGCTTACAGCGCTTCTGCCACCCACACATCTCCCCTTACTAAGACCCTCCCCACCCCTCCTGACAAGCTCTGCCCAATACATTAGGCCAGAACCCCAGAGTAGAGCAGCAGCACAGAGTATGTGGCAAATGTATATACTATTATTCTGCATTGCTCTATGTTTTGCTGGGATTTGTAGTGCTCTATAGCTAGTGGTATTCTGCATTACTGTATAATGTATTGCTGGGATTTGTAGTCCCGTTACAGCTGGTGGTATTCTGCATTACTGTATAATGTATTGATGGGATTTGTAGTCCTCTATAGCTGGTGGTATTCTGCATTACTGTATAATGTATTGATGGGATTTGTAGT
>NW_017307423.1:7860-29692 GCF_000935625.1 Nanorana parkeri | reverse complement strand
GCACTCTGCGTTACACTGCTGTCATCCGCACTCTGCGTTACACTGCTGTCATCCGCACTCTGCGTTACACTGCTGTCATCCGCACTCTGCGTTACACTGCTGTCATCCGCACTCTGCGTTACACTGCTGTCATCCGCACTCTGCGTTACACTGCTGTCATCCGCACTCTGCGTTACACTGCTGTCATCCGCACTCTGCGTTACACTGCTGTCATCCGCACTCTGCGTTTCATTGCTGTCCTCCGCACTTCGATACCAGCACTTCCATTTTTCAAATTGACTTAGGTGTCTTAGGTACGGCTGGGGACCTTGCGGCAGCCTTCTGGGGAGCCGCGCAATGCCTGCTTACAGCGCTTCTGCCACCCACACATCTCCCCTTACTAAGACCCTCCCCACCCCTCCTGACAAGCTCTGCCCAATACATTAGGCCAGAACCCCAGAGTAGAGCAGCAGCACAGAGTATGTGGCAAATGTATATACTATTATTCTGCATTGCTCTATGTTTTGCTGGGATTTGTAGTGCTCTATAGCTAGTGGTATTCTGCATTACTGTATAATGTATTGCTGGGATTTGTAGTCCCGTTACAGCTGGTGGTATTCTGCATTACTGTATAATGTATTGATGGGATTTGTAGTCCTCTATAGCTGGTGGTATTCTGCATTTCTGTATAATGTATTGATGGGATTTGTAGTGCTCTATAGCTGGTGGTATTATTCTGCATTACTGTATAATGTATTGCTGGGATTTGTAGTCCCGTTACAGCTGGTGGTATTTTGCATTACTGTATAATGTATTGATGGGATTTGTAGTCCTTTATAGCTAATGGTATTCTGCATTACTGTATAATGTATTGCTGGGATTTGTAGTCCTCCTGGTGGTATTATTCTGCATTACTGTATAATGTTTTGCTGGGATTTGTAGTCATTTATAGCTGGTGGTATTTTGCATTACTGTATAATGTATTGATGGGATTTGTAGTCCTTTATAGCTGATGGTATTCTGCATTACTGTATAATGTATTGATGTGATTTGTAGTCCTCTATAGCTGGTGGTATTCTGCTTTTCTGTATAATGTATTGCTGCGGTTTGTAGTCCTCTATCGCTATAGATGATTATTTACACAGCCCTGGTGTTTGCTGAAATTGAAAAGCTTTTGAGAGTTTTCCACTTTCTCAAGTCTGAAGCAATACCCGAGGAAGAAAGAAAAACTCTTGAAAGCTTGTCTTCTAAGTATTAGGTTAGTACAATAAAAAGGTATCACCGCATACCGCATTACTCTCGTATTTTGTAATCTTATTGATATATACTTCTTTAGTTTTTTTTAGTGGTGAAAATTATTAGTACCCCCCCCCATTTTGACTGTGGTATCTTATGTGCCCCCCCTATATATTGTTCCTAGAGTTGCCACTGCCAATCCATGTTTTTAACCTAACAGAAAATAAAAAATGGATAAATACGCAATAAAAGAAAAAAAAACTACAAAAAATGGGTGCTTTGGAGCACTAAAATATGGTAATGTCCTGCATAAAATGTTACCACACAAGTGTACAGTGATGTGCTGCAAAGAAAGGGCAGCTTTGCCTGTGTCAGTAACAAGTTTTTGCTTCTGACTAAAAAATAAGAGGAAAATAAAGATAAGAGAAAACAAAGATAACACAAAAATTAAATTAAAATGGAATGTACCCCATCCCCTAAGAACACCCTTTAACCTAGCAGAAATTAGAAAACAAATATAAAAATGTGCTGTAATAGAAAATTAAAATACCCCTATAAAACACACACACACAAAGGATTGCAGTGGGGGCCCAACAGCTAAACAGGAACCACAATTGTTGCTGGCACACCCCAAAAGGTAGTACTAAAATGTGTTCCTGAACTCTAAATGCAGGGGGATGCACAAGATTATGTAGCCCACCACACTGCAATCAACAGTAATTTAGCACCATATACAAACTAACTCTCCCTACACAGATTGGTATATGTCCCTAAACTACTTCAGCACACACTGACAAATGGCTGCTGGGAACCCCATCCCTTTTTTGTGAGGGCGCTGTCACATTACAAAGCCCCCATAATTGTCCCTTTTAAACCAGATGACTTAACATCAAAGGCGAGGCACTGCATAATGATTACATAGAATTTGGTTTTGCAAATGTCCACATTATTTTGACGGGACTGTGAATTACGAACCTGTTGGATCTGCTGCAAATTCGATCTCTACTCCTGATATGCAAAGCAGAAAGCCACGCTTCGGGATCCCCTCTGCATCATGGCTGAGTGTATGATTGACAGCAGTTTAATTGTTGGGCCTCCACCTCCCTCACTTTGCTGTGCCATTCACAAATCACAGAACAATGATGACATTTGTGCTTTGTAAATGGTACATACAGGGGGTAGACAGAGGCACATCAGAGCTGTCAATCATACACACTGTCACAGCAGTGTGTATATCAGGAGCTCTCAGTGGAGTTTATAGAGTAGGTACTAACACACTGACATTCTTTATGTAATAAATACAGATGAAAAAAAAATCTGTGTCTGGAGTTGCGCATCAAAAGTAGCAAGGAACAAATAAAACCCAGCTTTGTTTCCACATGAAAATGGTGGGATCCAGGCCTAATTCCAATTCTTGGTGCTCTAGTTCCTCATCTCTTCCGTTTATAACCTACTGGTGGAGAAAAAGGAACTTCAAAATTTGCAAACATCTGAGTGCCATTCCACTGCAGCAAATTTGCTAATTTATTACTGATAACGGTATGGTGGATATAAGTAAACTTCAATCCATATGAAATTATTTTGTTATGCAGCTGTATAAACAGACAAGTAATAAGCAGCCAATGAAGCAAAACAAAATTTCTCTCTTCTTTCATTCCATGTCATCACAATTTCATCACATATATTAAAGACATGGAGCAGCTTCTTCCCACTCTATATAATGTTACTTCCAGTGCCTACTGAGCTGTGACTTTTTATTTAACAGGCAAATCAAATGTTGTCAGACTTCTGTGAGTTACAATGGTTATCTTATGAATAGTGCATTCATTTCTAGAGAAAAAATAAGTAATACAATATATCTATGGGTCTAAAAGCATGAGGGTTTCCTTCAGGGACCTTAGTGTTTCCTTTGTTTAAGGAATAGTGATCTGTTTGTGCTGAAAAATTATGAAAATGTAATGTTTTACAGTAGTATGAAAATATAATGGTAGATGCTAAGTGTTTGCTACATGTTTACTAGTTTTATACAAAATAACTTTCAGATTGAGGCAATTGTGATGTTATTGAGCAGACTAAAACATTATAGAGATTTCTTAACTTTTTTTGACATTACTGAGTAATAAGTGAGACATTGGCATGCCCTGAGGAACTGTGGAATAAATGGTAACATTATTAGGGATGAGGTTTGGGTTTGCTGTTATCATGGGTTTGTGGCAAATCCCCTGAATTTGCGAAGATCAGAAACCACAAACTTTTAGCGAAAAGGTTTGCCTCCAGAAATAAAGAACATCCTATAAAGCAGTGCAAAATAAGTCAAAAAAGGCAAATAATTTGAAGGAATGGGTAAGCCAGCCCCCTTTCTATTACAGGGTAGGCTCACAGCAGCCATATTTTCAGTGTGTGTTGTTGCTGTCAGGGTGGGCCAACAATTCTCTGTAGGGAAAAATATATTTTTTTCACTTTAACCTCCCTGGCGGTATGATTATTCAGTATTTTAGCAACCCAAAGCGGTACATTGTTTTTGATGGAAATATGTTGTTTTACATTGTAGGCCTGTGATTCCTATTAAATCTTAGGAATAACTCACCTAAATCTGTCCAAACAAGAGTCCAATAGACATTCCGAGTATGATAAAGTTTGAAAAATGAAATCATAAATTATAATATAACAAATAATTAGAAATAATTACACAAAACAATAATATAATAATAATAAATGTAATTAAATAATGTATTCAAACAAAAACACTGACATCTGTCCAAGCAAGGGTGCAATTACTTCAGTAAACATCTCGTGTATGGTAAACTTTGAAACATGGGAAAGCACAAAGTCCGACGTCACAATCGGGACAATGGTAACTAGTCTCTTTTCGGATTTTTTTGCCGATGTCTTCGCTCTTCGAACAACACACCACGCACAGGCTTGTAGGTGCTGACTTTTTCTCTGTTGGTGGGATGTAGTCCATGAAGTGACGACCAGTCAGGCATTCTGGTTTGACCGGGCCAACAGCACGACCTCCAGATCTACTCACTGATGTCGTTTGGTAGGTTAACAAGATTTGTATGGAAATTTTCCAGATGAAGTCCGCATGCGTCACAGGCTTGTCACTTTGTTTTTTTAGCAGAACGTAGGCATTCCACAAGCACTGCTCAAGAAGATGCCTGAAGATCTTCTTGTAGTACTTCTTCTGCTGTTTCCGCATTGCTGGGTAGAAGGTCATGGCTTGGTCGGCTCTGTCGACACCTCCCATGGTGGTATTGTAGTCTATTACTACCTGCGGCTTCATGACATCTCTCCCACGTTTCGTGCATACCATAGCAGTGGAGTCATTATGCACAGTACTCATTAGGCACACATCTTTTATGTCGGTTCGATTAACCATGTCGGTTAGCCCTAACGGTTCCATAGGTATCCGTTTTGTGTTGCAAAAGGAGTTCATACAGTTCTGGAGATGTGTAAAAGTTGTCCGTTGCTACACAGTATCCCTGATTCAGCAATGGCTCAATGAGTTAGAGAACCGCAGATGTTGCCATTCCATAGTTGCTGTATTTTGGGTCGAATTTGGTTCCTTTTCCAGTGTATATCAGTGTATGTTCCAAATGTAGCCAGATGACGATTCGCATAGCATATAGGTTTTGACACCAAATCGTGCTCTCTTTGATGCTACATATTGAATCCAGCTGAGCTTTCCCTTGTAGGTCATTAGACTTTCATCTATGGTGATGTCTCTTTCTGGCACATAGGTTTGTTGGAAATTCCTCACAATCATCTGGGATACCTTCCAAATTATTTTCAGTTTTGGGGCGGGATGAGTGGCTTCGTCGAATTCCTCATTGTCCGCGAAGTGTAAAAACTTCATGATGAGGGTAAACCTATACTCCGACATGACCGTGCCAAAGAATGGAGTGGCAAGTATTTTATTGGTTGTCCAATACCACTTCTGCAGAGGTTTCCCCACCACTCCCTGAAGAATTATTAGGCCCAGAAACTTCCAGATGTCATCTCTGGTCATTGGTTCCCACTTTCTGTTTCGGGAAAACTTCCGCTGCAGAGTAGCTGATTGTTTTCTCATTGTACCGGTTGGTCTCGGTAACAATTTCATCAATAACCTCATCGGTCAGAAATAATTTTAGGTAGGACAAGGGGTTGTCATGTTCCACATCTACCTTCCTACCAGATGCTCCAGTAAATGGGAATCTTGGGGGCACTGTGTGATCCGTACCACAATCAATAGGGCACCAAGTTCGCACATCACTTAGCACGGTCGCAGAATCCACGCTTTCGTCACTTTCAGTGTCTGACGACGAACTTCCCCACGCATCGCTGTCGCTCAATTCAATAAGTGATTCCACATCACTATCGCTATTTTCAAGCTGCTTAAAAACCGCTTTTGACCTCAGCGGACACTTGTTTGATGCCATGGACGCTCTCAAGTTTTTCAGGCAAATAGAAAAGTAAAAGTGCAGGCAGAATACTGGTAATATCACTAGGGACAACGCTGAGGTGAAAGAATTCGTTACAGTAATGTAATAGCACTGTTTTCAATGTATTACAATGTATTCTGTGTGTATTGGGTGCTTTTACGTTTGAATTTTCCACCGGATCCGCCTCCCTACGATGCTGATGCTAGCGTACGCTGGAGACGGATGCCAACATCGGGCGAAGAAGATGAGTGGACACCGCGGGGATCGAGCGACGGGTGAGAGTGAATTCAGGGTATTCCCGAGTGTGGCTAGGGGCTACCACTCCTGGTCAGGAAATTTAACCCCAAGCCATGCTCGGGAATACCGCCAGTGAGGTTAAGATATGGGTGCCCCCAGATAACTGCTCTCCCCCAAATTAATCTTTAAGTGGTACATAGTACCCCCTTTTACTCAGTCACCAAAAATAGTAAATACACGCACACACACATTGTGAAAGTGATGTATTAATACATTAATAAATGATTAAATAACATCAACAATGTCTGCAAAGTAATTTCAATGCCAATCATGTCGTCTAGTAATGCGGATCCAACATCAATCAAAATGAACGATGCTCCAATGACTCACTGTACATCAAAACCCACACAACGATAATCCTGTCCCACTAATAATTAGGCACAAATGATAGTTCTCTTTCTGGCTGCTGAATATCAACAAACTGACTGGGTATCTTTGGTGATGTCATTAACCAAATATGGAAAAAAAGGAGACATTCTTAGTATTGGATTTACATCAGGGAACAATGTTTATTTATTTATTACAATACATTTATTTTAATTTACTATTTTACTTTTTTGTAAATTAGTTAAATGGGTTACTCATTAATGGGTCCCGGGAGCTCCACAGCAGATAGGAACGGACAATATCTGAGGTATCAACAAAAAAGGTTGTCCAAGAGAAAGATCCAAATAAGATTGATGAATGTATGCACTTACCCATATGGGAACACAAAAGATATAAGCAAGGTTGACACACGATAGATCATTTGGGAGCTGCTCCTGACCTCTGGATACTTACCAGTCTATTGTCCCGGGTGAGACTGTTATACTCACACTTGGCTGGGGACCTTTTCATCTAACCGTCCTTTGTGCAGCTTCAGTCCACAGTTGATGCTGGACCTTGTTTGGCAACACAAGCTTATTGTAACTCATTTTTCCGCATGCAAATCCCCTGACAAAGCTTGACTAAGTGAAATGCGTTGGAAAGTATTCTGCAAACGCAAGCCCTGGGAGACTTTACTACCTTGTAAACTATATATACAGCATTATATGTTATTAGGACTAATGTATATATCGGTCAGGTTTATGTGTATATACCAACGACTAAGGGCTGTAGGTTGTGAACAGGCAATTATTAATAGAGACAAGTTTCCCTAGTATTTGTAATGATTGTGTATTCATATACAGTATATGTGGTGACTATTGCACCAATATTTGTGTATTTTTATCTTTTCTCTGAGATCACTCATGTTTTAACAAAAGATATGCAGTAGTACTGATGCCTAATATGAAACCCCATTTTTTCGAGTTCTTCTATCATTTTAAAAAGCTCCCATTATATGTTGCTGTCCGTGAACAGTTCTGTACAAAATACAAGATTAAGAAAGTGCATTTCTACTTGGTAGAAACTTTAATCAGTAATAGTGTTTAAATCAAATAAAGAATATTTAATCACATTAATATTTATTTTTCCGTGTCACAGGTGAAACTATATCTACATAATCATAACAATAAAATATTGGGCTAACAGTGCAAAACAGGCTTTAGCCATTAAACGTCTGGTCCAAATGGCACACAGTCAACATTCTTTTGTGGCTTAGTTTAATAATACAAGGCTGCCTTTTAGAATTAAACAGGATTGGTATCACAAAAATAGTGTAAACTGAGTTTAATCATTGAACTGCAAAAGCAGTTTTACTTTCAAAAGAATATGATAGAGTACCTCAAAAGATACTGCTGGAGTTTTACAAATGCTCAGCAACTATTTAGAAGCATTGCAATGACTGTCTGGCAAATAACATTCAATAGTGGCATAACATTTATATGATTCTGTTACTTCTTTGTCTTCCTTAAAGTGACATTAAACTCAGGAGTTAAATCTTGTAAAATACTTAGATTCAAATTTTAATTGGCTTAAAGGGAATCATAGTATGGGCCCATGCACATATATTTATAAGTAACCTCGTACATTTAAATGAAGATGTATGACTTTGAACGGACATATCTTTTTAGTGGTTGCCCTTGAGACCTGAAGCTATGTAAAGAACTAGTAAAGAAGCAGCTGTTTTGGGAGTGGTTTAAGAACAAGGTTCTGTGTTTTAAACAGAGTTGTAGAATGACATTTAGAAATGATGAGTTAAGTAGTTTTGGTCGCACCATATAGAGAAGTATAGTAGTCGTGACGTCAGAAATAAGTTAAGAATATGCTTACAGAGTATATGGCCTTATAGGATAGACCAATCGTTAACGTCGATTTTGGTATATAAGCGACAGGGGACAGACACTCGGGGCGCATACACACTACATAATCTCACAACACACTTCATTGACACTACATTATATGACACTATGCATACTCATGAATAGAATTCTAACACGCCCATTCAACAAGAGACTTTGTTATTCCACCTGCTAGAAGACTATTTTGGTTGAACCCTCCACATACTGAGAAACATACCAGGAGGTAAAGACTCAGAACGAGATGACATGCTTTTTAACTCTGCATTACTATATATTTTGAACTATCTATTTATATATTATATTTTTGCAATATCATTGTATGCTGTGACTTTCCATTATACAATTAAAGTCACAAGTTTTTTTCACTCTACAACTGGACATTCATTGATGAAGATTAATCACCTTCAGACACTTAAATCGCAAGTGTCAGTCGAGAAATACTAATTTTCTTACAAATCCTCAAAATACATTCAGGCACCTTAGCTATTAACAAAAATATAACTTATTTGCATATCACTCAGCTGTAGATCCTAAAATCTTCTCTGAATTTGTGTTGACACTGTCCTTCCTTTTGGAGGTTGACTACTTTTTCCCCCATGGCTCCTGTGTTTGTGTGTTATAAAGTAGCTACTGCTCCAAGCTCACTCCTGTCAGAAGACAGAAAGACAGAAAATGTGTTATTAGGAGGATTACTATGTAAAAAGAAGCCTGAAAAAAATAATATAGCCACTACATCTATAGACCAGCTTTTGGGTACAGACACACTCTAACGCATTTCAAATTAGAAGCATTTGGAAACTAATATACTAAAGCATAACCCAAATATTGCATTGTGTAGATTACAAAGTAACCCCTGTGTTAATTTATCACTTCCATGTGGCAGTAACTGCTCTAGGGATAAATGAAGAGGTCTTTGGAAAATGAAGATGAGCAATCAGGCTCAGGAGATAGACCTGTTTATCCATAAAGGGAAAAAAACTGTATAGACACAACCAGTGCAAATGGAATTTATGTGAGCAACAACCTGGCTTCCTGGCTTAGGGAAGGCTTCAGGTATCAGTGGTCTGTATCTCAGGTCTGCAGTAGTAAACCTATGCTCAGAAGGCCAAAAGACAATGTTTTAATAAGGTTAGCTGAAGAACGTGCATCTAATTTGGCAAAAGCAATTGATTGAAGCACTTATCAAAATTGGATAACTGGATCTCTCTATATGAAGACATATGTCCTTGCAAATAAGGTTCAAAGAAGCAATTATCATTAATGTTTATTCTTAGGTCATTTTAGTAAAGAACTGTATAGCTAAGAGTCAATAAAAGAAAGACACACCCCATGTTTGTCAGGCATATGATCAACTTTATTGTACCAAGCAACATGTTCACCCCACCAGACTCTTCGCGGTTGATTTACTAAAGTCAAATAGGCTTTTTACTTTGCAAGGTCATTTTCACTTTGCAGGGGAAACTTCCCTTAGCTCAGTGAATGTGGTGAAATTTCGCTTTGCAACTAAAGGAAAAAAAAACCCAACAACAGTACTTTAACCTGCACATGATTAGTTTCTTAGTTAGTTATTTAACTTGCACATGATGTATTACGAACCTGGTCTGGGAGACTGGATGGTTGAGGAGGCTTCCCTTGCACCTCGTGTCTAAAAGCCTTTGAGGATGGTGACAGAGGCCAGGCAGACACCGAGTGGCACGAGTGCCAGTAGTTATGAAACCGTGCAAGTAGAAGGGTAATCCAGAATTCAAAATCGAGGCAAGCCGAGGTCAAAATCCAGGAGGTCAGTTGCAGTACCGAAGGAAGAGGCAGAAGAATAATCAAAACAGTCCAGGGTCAAAAAGGCAGGCGGCAGTCAAGGCAGGTAGTGGAGGCAGGAACGGGTCAGAATCCAGGCAATGGCAATCTAATATTCAAGACAGGAAACAGGAGACACAACACAGACAGGAGCTGATAAGACAATCCAGCAAGTAAGTGACAGGCTGGCTTGGTTTAAATAGGGAAGTGAACTAATCAATTATGTCACTTTCTGTGCGCCTTTGGCACATTTTTCTTAGAACACGCTCCATCTGCGCATCACTTCCTGTGCGCCTTTGACACATTTTTCTTAGAACACGCTCAATCTGCGCATCACTTCCTGTGCGCTATCCTGCGCGTCTTTCTGTGGGAAGTGGTCGTTGTGCGCATGCGCGTATTCTTCTGCCTAGCGGCACTTGGCGCATGCGTTGAACGGGCATGGTGCTTACATGATGGCAGTTAGCAGCAGGTCAACTCATTCACTAAGCTAATAGGGAAAGTTCCCCTACAAAGGGCAAATTCCCTTTCAAAGTCAATTTGCCTTTAGTAAATTAACCCCTTCATTTTTAATGCCATTCAACCACACCAAGTACTCAATTGTAGAAATCTCTTTGATCCAGTCCTGACTGTGGGCAAAGCATGTCAGAGATGAAGAGCCTAACAGTGTAAATATATCACAGTAATAATGTTGATTTTCTGCCTAACAAGTGTAGTTTGCAGCTTTCCTTGATGGAAGTGTTGCATTCTGATAGGATGATTCCCAATGCCAGAACTGTGCAAAGCTTCAGCTGATAAAGCATGGAGCAGTGTAGCTGCTTCTTGGAAGTATAGCTAAGAGTACCAGTTTAAAAACAAATGTTTTCACATCCTATTTTTATTAATTTTACAGCATATGGTTCACCTGGGAAAGACCATTAATATATGAGTTTCAGTCTTAAAAAAATATCAGTGTCTCTCTCATATAAATAATGAAAAGTAAGAGACTTTAATGGGAAAATCTTTCAATTTTGGTTCTCATATCATGCTCTTCATCTTAGAATAACACAAGGGGCTTAGAATGTCAAGAACCTAACCCTAGCACATCTGATTGACAGTTTATTTCTACAATAGGAAAAGGTAGATTTCTGGGAAATTTCTTCAATGAGCTAAAAATATAAACAATGCAATTTTTAATGTTATCCCTTTTATCCGTGGTAATGGTATAGCTATATTTGGGCAAAACTTAACATTACTATAGAAAACAATTAATTTTAGTTGATAAATCTAGAATCAAACTGTTCTCTATTTGTAACCAAAAATAATAGAAGAAAAAGTTAAAATATCATTACTATATACATTAAAATGGCTGTATATACATATATTCAAGTTAACCTTTATGTATATAGTTAAACGGGAGGTTAAATTCAGATTATATTATTTTGCCTGCAAAAATATAAAAGTTCCAGGATTACAATATTGTATCATATATATTGTTAAGCAAATTAGGCTTTGAGAAGATGAATTACATGCTAGGGACTTATTTGTTACTGATATTAACTGTTTAATTCAGATCACTATACCCCACACAACATGATGTTTTAAAGCTACATGAATCAAAGAGCAGCAATAATCATCAACAGAGAATATGTTATGACCAGTTAGGTATTTCTGCTCCTAAATTCTCAAAAACACATACAGAAAGCATAAAAAAGAGTGAGCGCAAAAAAGTACATAGCATGTTGTACAGATTTTAAATGTTAGCATGTTAAATACAGAATTTAATATGCTAATACCCTAATACTAGGGTTGCACAGATACCAAGTACAGTACTCGGTACAAGTACGAGTACATTTACCGATACTTTTGGGCTCCAAGACTAGACTAGAGAAAAATTCAAAAATTAGGAGGCAGCTGTCATTTGTAAGGAGCACACGGAGCTCCTGGGATTAGTACATCTCTGTTTTTATTAGTACATCTACGATTTTGTTTTTATAAATATAAATAAACGGATGCACAGATACCAGTTTTGCGAGTGCGAGTACTGGTACTTGTTGAGTACTTACAAGTACGAGTACTGATACATTTTTATTTATTGTCATGTGACAGTTTTTCTAAAACAATGCAGACTAATGATTTCAGGACAGTGGTGGAGTGCCAGAACCAGGTCCCAGCTGCAACCACTGCAATCCTGGTAGTTCTCATGAAAATGCCAAGTATCTGCACTGGTACTCGAAAAGTATCTGTGCATCCCTACCTAATACCCTGCTAATAACATAATTAAAACCTAAAGAAAAAAATCAATGGTCAGACCACCCAAAACTAATATTGTAGTATAAGGTATATTCTGATTAAATTATTGTTTGTATTTTACTTTGCAAGCACTAGCTCCAACATTCCTCCCCTGGTGGCACGTGACAGAGAGAGCTCCTATCGGTGAGGATGCAGCAGTCCCTCTGCAGTGGTCCAAAACACCCCTAGCCCTTCTAAACCACAGATAGAGCTTTTTAATTAGCTGATGTTGGACTGCCCTTGGAGAACAGTTATGAGACAGTAAAACACTTATATTTCAGCCTCCTGTCCCATTCAACTTCTGTCAAGCTACAACTTCGAGATGCACCATTACCTGTACATAATGATACTTTTGTACTGTTTATGTGTTTAGATAATCTGTATATGTTTTATTTATATACACTCCACTTATTGTTATCCAATTTGGACCACATACACACTGCACATGATGTAAGCCTTTTTATTAAGCTGCATTTAAATAGGAAAAGGCAGGTTTTAATGTGAAATAATATTTTTAGTAGATTATGTTAAAGGCAAGAGACAGATATAGTACAGACACAACCTTTTTGGAAGGCCACATTTGAACGGGAGAGAGATGAGGCGATTTCAAGAAATAAAGAAATGACAGTGGATTATGTCAGGGAGAAGAGCCATAAATAAAGTACAGCCACACTGCGCTACATAGAACTATTTTTAGCATGCTGCATTTAAAAAGTAAGAGATAAGGCATATTTTGGGGTTGATTTACTAAAGGCAAATAGGCTGTTTACTTTGCAAGGGAATTTACACTTTGCAGGATGGGTTTCCCCTAGCTTAGTGAATGAGATGAAGTTCTACTGACTCCCGTCAACCCAACCATGTGCAAGCAAAAATATATATATTTTTAATTTTCCTTACACATAATTGGGTATTCTTTGCAAAGTGAAATATCACTACATTCACCAAGCTATGGGAAACTTCCCCTACAATGTTTAAATTCCCTTGCAAGGTGAACAGCCTATTTGCCTTTAGTAAATCAACCCCTTTAGCTCATGCCTGGTCTATTACACCACTCCACTCTGTTTGCTCCAGCAGGAAAATTAGAGGAATCATGTTGCTGATCCCCACCTCATCAGGGCTCACCACTTTGGTTGCCGATTTAATGGTGGCAACAGGGTACATGCATCCAGAATGCACCCTGAATACAACATATTAGATGGTTGTGTTGTATTTCATCAAGACAAGCACTGAATGCTGACATGCAGACTGGGGCAAGATGGAGTGGAGGTAGCCACCTCTTTGCCTGCCCCTTAAGAGCTGAGAGGATCCCCTCCCAGTGTGGCTCCTGTCCCCCAGGCATACTATCTGCAAAATAGCATGGCAGAATTTGCTTCGGCCATTTTGTAAGCTCAGGGACACTTAACAGTGTCCTGACAGTGGTTCTGACAATTCACTTGATCAAGCCAATGATCAAGCCAATGAGGAAAAAGGTGTAGAGGGGACAAAACATTCACTATCACCAAAGCAGTACCACCAGCTCCTGCATCACATCCTAATGCATATTGCACCAAAATGACTGGTAGATTTACCATGCTTGATATGCTGCAGAGAGAGGCTACAACTAACTACAGTGCTGTCTTCAGCATACACATGAAAAAAGGCACAGAGTGCTGAGCCCTGAGGAGCAGAACTAAGAATTCCAGTGTCCTGCACCCATGGAGAAATTACATCTGTTGCAATAGGGCAGCTGCTTCCCACACTGCAAATTTTCCTTTGGATGACATCCTGCATCACTGATGTTTGTGCCCATAGCTCACTTTCCTCCTCTGCAATCTAGGGATTCCAGGTATTAAACATTTTTTTTATCAACACTTAAAATCACAAATTTTAAACAAATTTCAAAAACTTTTGAAATAACATTTTAGTGATTTGGTTTAGATTTCCCTAAAGCCTGTCCCATAGCATTGGTGTTTCTAAATTTAAATTTGGTAAATGGCAAGCTTAGACACTTCTATCCAAAATGCACAATTTTAAAATAATCTATTACAACTCAGTCTCAGCTTTAAATATACAATATGAATGCACTTCAGTCAGTGCAAGTATTTATGATTTTAATAATATCTATACACTTGAATAATGTGAAAACAGGATTTGCACATTTTCCTTGTTGGAACATAATGACTTAAGCATGATGAATAGTTGAATTTGCCTAATATACTACTACTTGTGTTTATAAGAAAGTGTTAGTTCCTAAAACCCGACAAAGGTACAGTTTTTACTTTTTTAAAGTATTAATTTCCTACCTACTTACTTGTTTGGATGTATAAATGTCACTAATAGTATACCTGCAAGCAAACGCAAAATTTATTGACACCCAATTATAACTCTTTGCATTTTTCTCATATCTAATCAGGTTCATAAACAATAATTTTTGGGGTTTTTGGAAGCTGTATGCACATTCTTTTAACTGATATAACAATGTATTTTTAGCTAGATTGTGCTTTTACACCTAATGGGAATTAAAACAATTCCATGTATACATATGAAGAATCTAGGAGAAGGTTACATCTCTTTTTTAAATGATTAAAAAAGCAGGTTTCTTTGCTAAACACTTTACTAGCCAACATAGCAGTTTGCTGCCATATAAATTACATACTATATGACATATTTTACTCTGTAGTAATTGGTTTGCATATATTGCACCAGTATTATGACTAGAAAAATTTATATGAAGTGGAAACTTATTTATAACTGAACTTTCTCTCTCTCTCTCTCTGGGTAGAAAGCCACAAATCCTTTATTTATAATTAATTTGTTATACGTCTTCAACAGCTATTTTAAAAATACGGTTGAAATAGCATACCTGCAAGTCACATAATGCAAATCTTCTTAAGTCTTATTATTAGCCCCATTGATTGATTTTAGAAATGTAATTGAGCTAAAGACCAAATTTGGAGCTTACGAGGTCAAAGCCAACCCTATTTATTTGACAAGGACTTGACCTGAAAAGAAATATGAAAAATATTTCAAGAAAAAACACTCCAAATAATTATTAAAAAGGAAATAATTTATTATTTTGGCATTTTAATTATTTGGATTTGGAATACATGTTATATTTGTTACATTAAGTTGGCATAATGTTTTCAATTAAATCTGATATTTCAATGATCACCTATAAATATAGTAATGTTTAAAGTTATAGAGGTAGTTACATTTTAGATTTAAAACTTCTGTGTTTAGCTTCCACCAATCACATGTGACAACAAACCAGCATTCTAATATTATCTATTAACAATCTTAATTAAATAACCCTAAGGGCAGCATACTGTAAAACTCCTAATGTGCAACCAAAGTACCATTCAATATTATGGTATAAATAATGTATATGAAAAAAACATGTTCTGTATAAAATGTATAAAAACGTAAATCAATAATTTATTAACTATACAAGTTGATGAAGAAGTTGATAATTAATCTGTCACTGTGCCAAAAAGTATAAATCCAGTATTTCCCGAAACTCTATTGGTTTTATTTCAAAAACTTTCACCCAGTTTTTAGCGAGGCAGATGACGCTCAAACAGCAATAGTGACCCTAGATGGCACTGAGGAATATGTCAAATGTTGCTAATGCCAAGCAAATGGCATCCACCCAGTTGCACACTGGGTGAAAGGCTTCTAAATAAAGCCCCAAGTGTCCATTTCTTGCCAATTTACCTTAATGTGTCTCTCAATCCACCCACAAAAAACAACACATAATTTTAATAATAATAATTATATAAATGAGAATATTATGTTGTGTTGTCATGGCAATATCATAAAACACATTTATTTTTTTAGATTTGGAAATTTGTGAAAACACATTTCAAGAAGACTGATAAATAGTTGCATTCCCAGCTCCAGCTGTCATTTTTCCTCATGGTTATGTAACATCCCTAAGGGGAAATTTATGAGACTAAAGAGGAATTGCACTAAGAAAGAAGCGTTTGTCAAGCAATCATGATTTTTAGGAGAAAGATTCATACAAAAAAGGTATAAAATAAGATTCATTGAGGGAGAAAAAGGAAAAGTACAACAGATGGACAGAGAATGTACATAATGTAAATTACCTTCTCATACTTTAGATTAGAGAGAAGATCATAAAAAGACATTGGAACATCCTCGAGAAAGATAAAGATCTAGGCGCTATTTTGCCAGATGCTCCTTTTCTAAGAAATAAGCTTTTCTGAGAAATAATGCTGTGTTAACTGTAAAGGATTTTATTTAATGTGGTGAGTGCTATGCATGTAAACATACAAATGTGACAAAAAAGAAGGAGCAGTTTTTAGAGTTAGAAGTACAGGTAAATAATATATTGGGATTTTATATAATGTGATACAACAGGGGTATTGTACATGTTGCAGTGTCCCTGAGGTTTACAATATATAGGTAGAACTACTAGAAACATGTATCCACTAGATGAAAGGAACATATATACAACATTACATGGGAGTCCAAAGCATTTTGCATTGTATCATAAAAAAGAGATCTTGAAAGTTTACAATTTTGGGCTGTAACAAAGAGTACAAAAATACCAGAGGGGTATGCACTTGAAGAAAGATTTAAGTAAAAAAGAATCTAGATGGACTTATTAGACAAAAACACTAGTACCAGGGGGTCTTAGTGTAGATTTTAATTTGAATGGTTTCATAAGTAATTATTAATAATTAATAGATTTCCCATTAGTTTAATAGAGTATCACTTTAGTCCACTCCTCTTTTTGTGCCCCCAATGATGTTGATTAATTCCTTTATTAAAATTACATTTGTGGGATAGAGTTAAAGAATGTAAAGAGATTATCTTTAAGCCAGCTGTATAATGCATAGTCCAAACCAGAACAGAGAAGGAAGGGTTAACTGTAGATGTTTTATTTGAAAAGGGGTGTTACGTTGATTTTACCACAGATGTGGTTAATGATTATTGTCACCATGGTAACTATAAGCACAGTGGTGATAAGAATTTTGTATTAGTTACCTTTGCCACACCCCTGATGAAGTCGACGTAGCCCATAAGGTGGAGCTTAGGTTGACATCACCATGCTGTGTAGTGCTGGAGTATGGGTCAGTGTAGAACTAGTGGCATCAGCAGCCCCAAGATTGAGGGAAAGGAGTTTCATGCAAACACTAATATTGTGCACAATTGGAGTGCACTTTTGAAATATAAGTGTTGTTTATACATAGTTACATAGTATTTGAGGTTGAATAAAGACATAAGTCCATCAAGTCCAACCTATTGTGTGTGTGTATTTATGTTTGAGTTGGTGTGTGAGTGTGTATTAGTCCATGTATGATTTTGCTCTTAGGCATACCTGTACCACTGTATATTATGGTCTCCGAGGAACTCGTCCAGGAGTTTCTTGAATGATTCCACACTCTTAGCTGAATTCACTTCCTGTGGCAGCGAGTACCAGACCTTAACTGCTCTAACTGTAAAGAACCCCTTGCGCCCTGTGTGTTGACATTTTTTTCCACCAATTTTTGGTTGTGCCCTCTGGTCTTTGTTACAGAGCTAAACGTAAACAGTTTGTTGATAATGTTGCTGTCGCCCTTGAATAGTTTATACAGGAATATTATGTCCCCCCTTAATCTCCTAACCTCCAAAGAGAACATATTTAATTTTAACAACCTTGTTTCATAGCTCAGGTTCTCGAACCCCTTAATGAGTTTGGTTGCCCTCCGCTGGACTTTTCTAGCTCAAGGACATCTTTTCTGAGTATAGGTGACCAAAACTGGACCGCATACTCCAGATGTGGCCGAACCAGTGATCTGTAAAGTGGCAAAATTATAGACTTGTCCCTGCAATACATTCCCTTCTTGCAAGACAGAACTAAACTTGTGCATCTTCCCAACCATAAGTATGTCTCTTAGGAATCAGCACAAACCCATCTATTAAAAAAAACTTTTGTGACATAGATCAACTTTCTTGTTATGGAATCATTATTATCATTATCTATGATATGAATTTTAATAACATCAGCTGGTGGTTGTTGATGTTCTGTTCAAGGTTATTTCATTTAAGTTCTTTAACTATCCATTGATTAATATAACACTTCATTGTTTTTGTTAACTATTTAAATGCACCCTTGGATTCATTAAGCAACCTTTCAACTTTTTTTCCACACAAATTTGATCTTTTATAAAAGTCATCATCTCACTATTTGTGTTCCTTAGACATTCATACTTCCTCAAAGCTCAAAAGAAAATGTGAAAAACCATAGTGATTTTTGTTTTTAAAATACAATGATTTTAATACAACAAAGATATTTAACAAGAAATACACCTCAGTGGTTGACTGAAATTGGGATACAACAAAGGCTTACACTACTAAATGCAAATAAAGCATTAGGACCTGATAATCTACATCCCAAGGTACTCAAGGAACTGAACAAGGAGATAACGAGGCTATTGTTCCTAATTTTTTAAGGAATCCATAATAGCTGGTAGAGTGCCAATCGACTGGCGAAGGGCTAATGTGGTACCTATATTCAAAAAAGGGTCAACATGCCAACTGGGGAACTATAGACCAGTTAGTCTAACATGCATACTTAAGGCGTTCTATGAGTTTGGAGGTGAATGGCAGTAAGGAGATTGGCCTGAGATTGTTGAGGTCGGTAGGGTCCATTGATGGTTTTTTGGGTATTGGGGTGACCAGGGCATGCTCTAGAGGGGAGGGAAAGATTCCAGTAGAGAGGGAGAGATTGAACATGTGGGCAAGGTGAAATCTTGCAGAGATCTAGTTTTTCGCCACAGTCGTTCAAACGCGTGACTGTCTTTTTAGATGTCTGGTTTCTTTTGTTTGCCACGGTTGTAGTGGACGTGGTCTAAGTCTGCGTGTAGTGAGGGGAGCCAAATTGTCTAGGGAGGATGAAAGTGAGCTGTTGAAGACAGAAATAGCCAGGTCAGGACAGGACAGGGGTGAGATTTTGTCATAGAGGTAGTCAGTAGCAGAGTAGAGAAGAGAAGGGTCGAGGTGGCGAAGGTTTCTCCGGGTGACAGTGTGACGTGTAGGGGGAGTCAGTGTTGGGGACAGGGTGAGGGTGAAACTGATAAGGTTGTGGTCTGAGAGGGGGAAAGGGGTGTTGGAGAGGTTGCAAGTAGTGCATAGGTGGGAGAAAACAAGATCTAGTATGTTACCATCAGAGTGAGTAGGAGTGTTTGACCATTGTGTTAGATCAAAAGAAGAGGTTAGGTTAAGAAATTGAGCAGAGGCTGGGGTGTTAATGTTAGTAGCAATGTTAAAGTCACCAAGAATGATAGTGGGTATTTCTGAGGAGAGAAAGTAGGGTAGCCAGGCAGAGAAGTCATCCAGAAAGCGAGATACTGGTCCTGGTGGCCGGTATATAACAGCAATCCTCAGTGAAGTTGGAGAGAATAGGCGAATGCAGTGGGTTTCAAAAGAGGAGAGGGATAGAGAGGGAGGTGAAGGCAGAACTTGAAAAGTGCATTGAGGGGATAGAAGGATTCCCACTCCACCTCCTTTCTGTCCATTGGATCTGGGTGAGTGCGTCCAATGTAGGCCACCATGGGAGAGGGCAGCAGGAGAGGCAGAGTCGGATTCCTGAAGCCAGGTTTCAGTAACAGCTAGCATGTTAAAGGAATTGGAGATAAGAAGATCATGGACAGCAGTGAGTTTGTTACAGACAGAGCGTGCATTCCAGAGTGCACATGAGAAGGAAGGACCAAATCTAGGAAGCAGGGGAATAGAAATCAGGGTGTGTGGATTGCAGCTCCTGCCAGAGGAAAGGCAGTACTGGTTTGGAGGAAGAGTATTAGAAAAGAGAGGGCCCGGATTGGGAGAGATATCCCCTGAAGTCAGGAGAAGCAGTAGTGTGAGGGAAGTGAGATGAGAGGGAGTTTTACATGAGCAAACGTGCCCAAGTGTCTTGGAGGTAACCCTAGCATGTGTATTCAGAATGAGCAGGAGGTGATAATAGGTAATAGGGAGAGGGTAGGAGAGAAGGAGAAATATATAAATTGTGGGGTGGAGAGGGGGGGTAAAGGAAATACAGTTTAAGTAGAGAAGCCACAATTATGAGAAGCAATGGTAGTGAACACATGGTGTGCAGAGGAAGTATGAGACACTAAAGTGAATGAGTAGTAGGTATGAAACGGGTGCAACAATGAAAGGAAAGAGGTAGGGAAGAGGTTAAAGCGGGATAGTTTTGAAATCTGGGAGAATGGTCAATGAATAACAGCTGCTGGGCAGCTGAATTGTCCTTGAGT
This sequence comes from Nanorana parkeri, assembly GCF_000935625.1. Taxonomy (NCBI): domain Eukaryota; kingdom Metazoa; phylum Chordata; class Amphibia; order Anura; family Dicroglossidae; genus Nanorana; species Nanorana parkeri. The sequence goes on along the minus strand of NW_017307423.1, from coordinate 9,235 downwards.
CAAGTGCTGATGTATCTCTATAAAGGTAAACTGAACCATGGGGGGGGGTGGTGGAAGCAATGCTCTGCGGTGAGCTGTAGATGGGATTTTGGTTGCTTAAATACTCTATCTGAAGGATATATGAAGGATCGTTCTTGCCAGACCAACCTGCTGACCTTTTATGAAGAGGTGAGTAGAGATTTAGATGGAGGGAGGACGGTGGACGTAGTATATCTGGACTTTTCCAAAGCATTTGATACGGTGCCACATAAACGCTTGTTATACAAGCTAAAGGCTATGGGCAAGCAGTGTTCTGTCATGCATTAAGACCCTGAGGACACCAGTTGACTTTCAAGATCTACATTGGTGTAGAAAGGGGTATCACCCACTAAGGATGCTTGCTAGTTTATATACTCTATTGTTGTGAAGGCTGACATCTAAATTTCATTTGGATGCCTGAAGAGTTCCCAACTCGATTGCTATTATATTTTTTTCATCTTCAGATGAAGGTGGAAAAAGCGGATTCTAATTTTTAAATGTATTTGTGTTCAAAAAGTATAGGAAAAATCTACATGGAGATGGGTTAAACTGATCATTTTGATTATTTGAAATTTCTACAATATTAACATGTTAAGAACTCTCCATGAGTTTAGTTGCTGTATTATTCCTGATATTAGAGGGGTGATGTTTAGGGAACATAAGTCAAAGCAATTTTTTTGGAATGCATATTCCAAGGTATGTAATGTGACTATGCTGCATCCAGAATGTACAGTTCCTGGACTATTACCTATCTGATAGTGTGGACTGCTGTGTTAAGAACATAGGTTCATGCTTGTGAAAAGTTATGGTTAGGCCAAAAAAACTCCCAAAGTGGCAAATATGTGGGATTAATTGTGGGTGATTGGGCTTTGAGATTACAGAAAACAGAATATTGTCCACAAACATATTTTATTTCTCAACTCAGTTTCATCCACTCAGAGAGGTCTGGGGAGAGGAATGAATAGGCCACTATCTCTACAGTGATGTCAAATAACAAGGATGATGAAGGGCACCCCTGTCTGGTACCCTTCTGGAGTGGGAAAGGGCTAGAAAATATCCCAAGCTTGGATTTTCTAAGTGCCCCTGAGAGCTTCTTAGCTATGATATGCTGTTTTGAAAGCATGTTTATAATATATAAAAATTATTATGTGTGTGCAAGCTAAACTTGAAAGTTTCACAGAAGAAGATATCTTGCATGTTCTTATCAATATTGATGCAAACTGTTGTAATGTTCTGTTTAAAAGGCATCTACAATAATTAAAGCAACTTTTATGATAAAAAAATAATTTTTTTGGAAGTTTTTAGAAATTATGTATTCATCTTTTTAAAATAACTTTCTGTGTATAATTCTAAAGTT
>NW_017307423.1:4156-7596 GCF_000935625.1 Nanorana parkeri | reverse complement strand
AGTTTGTAAGATTATTAACAAATTCAGGGTCTTCAAAGACACAAATATTAGGATCAAAAGGGGTTAGCCAATTTATTAATCTTAGATCAAAGACCCATCACAAATATTCCCTGTTGACATTCACTTAGATTGGATCCTCATGAACACACTGACCTGTTAAATATGACCTGTATTCATCAAGACCACAAGCATTATGGAGAGATCATGTCTGGCATAAATTCCTTTTAAGGCATATAGACATGAACAATTTGAACAGCTAGTGAAAGCAATCTTTGTCCAACCGTGTAATATTGACTCTATAGATAATAATGACTATTCTACAATATGAAAAGCTTTTAGCAGCATGAAGCATATTTCTGACATATTGAGGCTAATTTATTACAGAAGTTGAACATTGTCACTGAAAAATAGTGTGAATATTAATTTCAATTAGTCAATTGAAAAGCATCTGCACATAACTGAGTTTTCAAGGTAAACGGGAATTTCCTTTCACGTGATTGGATAATTGTAGTAAATGTTTGCACAATTATTGATTTACACAATGTTGATTTTCAAGTAATTTATTGAATAATCCTCAGTGTATATAAATGTATACTATATTCTTGTGGAAGAACCATATAACATTTATCTACCCATCTTTTTAACTAGAAATACCTTCAAACCTGAACACCAGGCAAATATAAATAATCCAGTTATGCATTCCTCAAGAAACAATAAATAAAAGCCATATTTTTCTAGGAACAGATATTTTGTGAGCATGCTGCCTTTACTGTGGATAACACTGTGCTACCTATGTTGTCATGAGGTGTAGAAAAATTAAAGGTATGTTCTTTTCTTTTTTAAAGGCTATTATACTGTGATATGAAAACCTTTAAATAATATATACGGAGTTCACTTGCTGCATACTTGTTGCAGTTAAGTGAGAGGACTGAAATCACAGGATTAGCAAAACAGATAACTAGTATTATGACAAAAGTTGAACTGCGGCTTCTCTTCTCCTTGATCCATGCTACATATTTGGTTGCCTTGCCCTAATTGGATTAGGGTTTACAGCCACCTTGGAACACTTTTACATTTTGGCCTCCCACAAAATCCATGGGAAGCATTTTTAAATGAGAAACCGCTGTCTCTGTTCAAACAGGAAGCTAAATTAGCCTCCATTATACTTATAGCTATGCAGGAAACAATAGCTAGATCCTGGAAATAATCCACTTTTAGCTTCATGGAGGTGAAACAGAGGATCATGGGAACCTTTATCCATGCAAAACTGACTGCTATTTCGAAAATACTCCTCAGTGTATTCCTTCTTGTTTGGTCACCCTGGACAGAACATTTATGCTCCCAAGGTTTCTATCATGATCTCCCGTGTGTCTGAATCACTTAGAGGGTTATTCACAAAGCTGCCGAAGGCAGCCAAGTGAATAACAGACCCAGAGTGAAGTGAGCCGAACGCTCTTCTGCTATTTACTTCAGGCTTGTAAGGCTGATTTCAGCCGTACATTGGCTTGCTTCGGCTGGCTTCGGTTCAGCTGAACATGCTCAGCCCTGGCCCAGTAGTTGTGCAAGCAAAGGGGCTTATTTGTTTCTGGGTACCCCCTTTCATAAAGAAGGCACCCAGGTGCCGCCCCCCCCCCCTTGTAAATGAGTAAGGGGTATTTGTTACCACTACTCATTCAATAAAGTGTTAAATAAAAAGTAAATAAACAGACCACACTTTTGAAAAATTCCTTTCATTGACCAAAAATAAAAAAAGATCCATGGAAGTAATCCAACATCAATCACGTCGTCCAGTGATGTAGATTCATGTAAATCATGATGAGCGACGCTCACCGACTTGCCGAATTAAAAAAAAAGTCCTGACGTCCTACGACCCGTCCGAACCCGATGAAGACTCGCCACTAAATGACAGTTCCTCACCAAATGTAAACGTCATGGGGCTTGCTCCGCCCTTTTGTTGACATTGTGGACCAGCTGTCATATAACAAAAACTAAATTTTCCGAATGGCATTTGTGCGCTCCCAAATGGCATTCGGTTCGGGAGCATCTGCTTTATTTATTTATTGTTTGCTGGTGTTGGTGTTGGCATATTATTCCCATTTATTTTGCTTTCTGGAAAATGTTATGATCTCTGTTCCCATGTTAAGAGAAACAGCGAATAAGTTATAAACCTGTTTTTGAGATTTCTGGGACTGGTCTAGTCTATATTAACTCACCCACAACTAGCATGTCTATGCTATTTTTGTGATTAAGTGCAGACACTCACCACACATTTGTAGCTCCATATGTGCAAGTACACTCACAACATGTACGTGTGAAAAAAGGCACAGGGTACTTCTGCAAGTTGAGAATAGCCCATTTATTTAAACATACAATTCCCATCTTCCAGAAATGTCCCAGGTTATTTTTGTACCTAAACGGGGAATTGGACCTGGTGCTCATCTTGGATGTTGTAAAGGTGGCATTCTCGCTATTAAAGAAAAATCCTTAAATATGTATATCCATCTATGCTACTTTCTTAGGAATATTTGTCTTGATGTTTCTTCATTTTTTTTTAAAACAATACCATTATGCCTATCATATGTTCTGACAGAAAATAACACCCCTGAGGACATGGCAATCATATTCTCACAAAATGAAAACCTGCCAAATTTTCTTCAGCATTTATCTTGAAGCTGCCTACATACAACCCAGATAAGTTATGGAACCTTTGGAACTTTGCAGGTGTGTTCGTTTACTTAATTTCTTTCTTCTAATTAGATCTGATGTATGTTTTTTAGTGTCACTCATTTTGACAAGTTGCTGAAATTATTCCATCCCTTACGTGTTCAGACCTCTTCCCATGCATAGGTGAAACAAAGTGGTTCTTTGTGTACTACAATGTAGCATACATATCAAATTATAGTTCAACCTTAAAGGGATTTAGCAAAGTACACCTATCACTTGGAACAAACTCAAGATAGTCATTGCATTGATTGCTTGCATAGGCTTTTGATTCTGCTATACGTGGAAGAAAGATTTTAAACAATGAACTTTGTAACTGATACACTTCATAATTGGTTTTACAAGTAGCCCAATATCATCAGGTGTAAATAATCTTAGCTTCAAATTGTGTTTAGTTTTCATGACACTCTGGCCTTACCACCCAGCGCAGCATTATAAATAAAATTGAAGAAATAAGTGACCTGCAATTATACTGTTATGGTCTATTATATTTGCTGAAAGCTAAACTCAAACAGATATTAAACAGTGAGTGGCAGTGGCTGGATCCTAAATACGGCGGAAAGCCACATAATCACATTGAGCTGCTCTATGCAACATGCTGTTGTATGTCTAGGTCAGTGGTGGCGAACCTATGGCACTCGTGCCAGAGTGGGCACGTGGGGCCCCCTCCGCATTACTAAAGGGACGCAGCGATAGCGGTCCCAGTCCAATTAATTTTG
>NW_017307423.1:0-233 GCF_000935625.1 Nanorana parkeri | reverse complement strand
AAAAATCCCGGGTGCCCTTGTCTATAAGACCCCGGTCGAAGGCCTCACTCAATATTTTATCCAACTCAATTTGGAGGGAACCCATTACCGAGGCCTCTACAGGTTGGTACCATGTATTGTTTTTTAAGATCTTCATTACCATCTCTATGTATTGCTCTTTTGTCATAATTACCACATTTCCGCCTTTGTCCGCCTGTTTAATAACTATTCTTTCATCTTTTTTTATACTATCT
>NW_017307422.1:541756-561731 GCF_000935625.1 Nanorana parkeri | reverse complement strand
TCTGATTGCTGGTATGCACCACTAATCTCTGGCCAAACTGCCGTCCGTCTATAATGACATTAGTGTAACTCTGATTGCTGGTAAGCACCCCTAATCTCTGACCCAACTGCCGTCTGTCTATAATGACATCACTACAACTCTGATTACTAGTATGCACCCCTAATCTCTGGCCCACCTGCCGTCTGCCTATAATGACATCACAGCAGCCCTTAATGCTTGTGCGCACCCCTAATCTCTGGCCCAACTGCCGTCTGTCTATAATGACTTAACTGTAACTCTGATTGCTGGTATGCACCCCTAATCTCTGGCCCAACTGCTGTCTGTCTATAATGACATCACTGCACTCAGATTGCTGGTATGCACCGCTAATCTCTGGCCAAACTGCCGTCTGTCTATAATGACATTACTGTAACTCTGTATGCTGGTGTGCACCTCTAATCTCTGACCCAACTGCCGTCTGTCTATAATGACCGTACTGTAACTCTGATTGCTGGTATGCACCCCTAATCTCTGGCCCAACTGCTGTCTGTCTATAATGACATCACTGTAACTCTGATTGCTGGTATGCACCCCTAATCTCTGGCCCAACTGCTGTCTGTCTATAATGACATCACTGCACTCAGATTGCTGGTATGCACCGCTAATCTCTGGCCAAACTGCCGTCTGTCTATAATGACATTACTGTAACTCTGATTGCTGGTATGCACCTCTAATCTCTGGCCAAACTGCCGTCAGTCTATAATGACATTACTACAACTCTGATTGCTGGTATAAACCCCTAATCTCTGACCCAACTGCTGTCTGTCTATAATGACATCACTGTAACTCTGATTGCTGGTATGCACCCCTAATCTCTGACCCAACTGTCATCTGTCTATAATGACATTACTGTAACTCTGATTGCTGGTATGCACCCCTAATCTCTGACCCAACTGTCATCTGTCTATAATGACATTACTGTAACTCTGATTGCTGGTATGCACCCCTAATCTCTGACCCAACTGTCATCTGTCTATAATGACATTACTGTAACTCTGATTGCTGGTATGCACCCCTAATCTCTGACCCAACTGTCATCTGTCTATAATGACATTACTGTAACTCTGATTGCTGGTATGCACCCCTAATCTCTGACCCAACTGTCATCTGTCTATAATGACATTACTGTAACTCTGATTGCTGGTATGCACCCCTAATCTCTGACCCAACTGTCATCTGTCTATAATGACATTACTGTAACTCTGATTGCTGGTATGCACCCCTAATCTCTGACCCAACTGTCATCTGTCTATAATGACATTACTGTAACTCTGATTGCTGGTATGCACCTCTAATCTCTGGCCCCACTGACGTCAGTCTGTAATGACATCACTGCAACTCTGATTGCTGGTATGGACCCCATAATCTCTGGCCTATCCGCCGTCTGCCTATAATGACATTACTGCATCTCTGATTACTGGTATGCACCCCTAATCTCTGGCCCAACTGCCGTCTGTCTATAATGACATCACTGCAACTCTGATTGCTGGTATGGACCCCATAATCTCTGGCCTATCCGCCGTCTGCCTATAATGGCATTACTGCATCTCTGATTACTGGTATGCACCCCTAATCTCTGACCCAACTGTCATCTGTCTATAATGACATTTCTGTAACTCTGATTGCTGGTATGCACCTCTAATCTCTGGCCCAACTGCCGTCAGTCTATAATGACATCACTGCAACTCTGATTGCTGGTATGGACCCCATAATCTCTGGCCTATCCGCCGTCTGCCTATAATGGCATTACTGCATCTCTGATTACTGGTATGCACCCCTAATCTCTGACCCAACTGTCATCTGTCTATAATGACATTTCTGTAACTCTGATTGCTGGTATGCACCTCTAATCTCTGGCCCAACTGCCGTCAGTCTATAATGACATCACTGCAACTCTGATTGCTGGTATGGACCCCATAATCTCTGGCCTATCCGCCGTCTGCCTATAATGGCATTACTGCATCTCTGATTACTGGTATGCACCCCTAATCTCTGACCCAACTGTCATCTGTCTATAATGACATTTCTGTAACTCTGATTGCTGGTATGCACCTCTAATCTCTGGCCCAACTGCCGTCAGTCTATAATGACATCACTGCAACTCTGATTGCTGGTATGGACCCCATAATCTCTGGCCTATCCGCCGTCTGCCTATAATGGCATTACTGCATCTCTGATTACTGGTATGCACCCCTAATCTCTGACCCAACTGTCATCTGTCTATAATGACATTTCTGTAACTCTGATTGCTGGTATGCACCTCTAATCTCTGGCCCAACTGCCGTCAGTCTATAATGACATCACTGCAACTCTGATTGCTGGTATGGACCCCATAATCTCTGGCCTATCCGCCGTCTGCCTATAATGGCATTACTGCATCTCTGATTACTGGTATGCACCCCTAATCTCTGACCCAACTGTCATCTGTCTATAATGACATTTCTGTAACTCTGATTGCTGGTATGCACCTCTAATCTCTGGCCCAACTGCCGTCAGTCTATAATGACATCACTGCAACTCTGATTGCTGGTATGGACCCCATAATCTCTGGCCTATCCGCCGTCTGCCTATAATGGCATTACTGCATCTCTGATTACTGGTATGCACCCCTAATCTCTGACCCAACTGTCATCTGTCTATAATGACATTTCTGTAACTCTGATTGCTGGTATGCACCTCTAATCTCTGGCCCAACTGCCGTCAGTCTATAATGACATCACTGCAACTCTGATTGCTGGTATAAACCCCTAATCTCTAACCCAACTGCCGTCTGTCTATAATGACATCACTGTAACTCTGATTGCTGGTATGCACCCCTAATCTCTGACCCTACTGCCGTCTGTCTATAATGACATTACTGCAACTCTGATTGCTGGTATGCACCCCTCATATCTGGCCCAACTGCCGTCTGCCTATAATGACATCACTGCAGCTCTGATTGCTGGAGTGCACCTCAAATCTCTGGCCCAACTGCCGTCAGTCTATAGTGACATCACTGCAACTCTGATTGCTGGTATGCACCCCTAATCTCTGGCCCAACTGCCGTCTGTCTATAACGACATTAGTGTAACTCTGATTGTTGGTATGCACCCCTAATCTCTCACCCAAATGCCGTCTGTCTATAATGACATCACTACAACTCTTATTACTGTTATGCACCCCTAATCTCTGGCCCAACTGCCGTCTGCCTATAATGGCATCACTGCAGCCCTGAATGCAGGTGTGCACCTCTAATCTCTGGCCCAACTGCCTTCTGTCTATATTGACATTACTGTAACTCTGATTGCTGGTAAGCACCTCAAATCTCTGCCACAACTGCCTCTGTCTTTAAGGACATTACTGCAACTCTGATTGCTGGTGTGCACCCCTCATCACTGGCCGAACTGCCGTCTGTCTATAATGACATTACTGCAACTCTGATTGCTGGTGTGCACCCCTCATCACTGGCCGAACTGCCGTCTGTCTATAATGACATTACTGTAACTCTGATTGCTGGTAAGCACCTCAAATCTCTGCCACAACTGCCTCTGTCTTTAAGGACATTACTGCAACTCTGATTGCTGGTGTGCACCCCTCATCACTGGCCGAACTGCCGTCTGTCTATAATGACATTACTGTAACTCTGATTGCTGGTAAGCACCTCAAATCTCTGCCACAACTGCCTCTGTCTTTAAGGACATTACTGCAACTCTGATTGCTGGTGTGCACCCCTCATCACTGGCCGAACTGCCGTCTGTCTATAATGACATTACTGTAACTCTGATTGCTGGTAAGCACCTCAAATCTCTGCCACAACTGCCTCTGTCTTTAAGGACATTACTGCAACTCTGATTGCTGGTGTGCACCCCTCATCACTGGCCGAACTGCCGTCTGTCTATAATGACATTACTGTAACTCTGATTGCTGGTAAGCACCTCAAATCTCTGCCACAACTGCCTCTGTCTTTAAGGACATTACTGCAACTCTGATTGCTGGTGTGCACCCCTCATCACTGGCCGAACTGCCGTCTGTCTATAATGACATTACTGTAACTCTGATTGCTGGTAAGCACCTCAAATCTCTGCCACAACTGCCTCTGTCTTTAAGGACATTACTGCAACTCTGATTGCTGGTGTGCACCCCTCATCACTGGCCGAACTGCCGTCTGTCTATAATGACATTACTGTAACTCTGATTGCTGGTAAGCACCTCAAATCTCTGCCACAACTGCCTCTGTCTTTAAGGACATTACTGCAACTCTGATTGCTGGTGTGCACCCCTCATCACTGGCCGAACTGCCGTCTGTCTATAATGACATTACTGTAACTCTGATTGCTGGTAAGCACCTCAAATCTCTGCCACAACTGCCTCTGTCTTTAAGGACATTACTGCAACTCTGATTGCTGGTGTGCACCCCTCATCACTGGCCGAACTGCCGTCTGTCTATAATGACATTACTGTAACTCTGATTGCTGGTAAGCACCTCAAATCTCTGCCACAACTGCCTCTGTCTTTAAGGACATTACTGCAACTCTGATTGCTGGTGTGCACCCCTCATCACTGGCCGAACTGCCGTCTGTCTATAATGACATTACTGTAACTCTGATTGCTGGTAAGCACCTCAAATCTCTGCCACAACTGCCTCTGTCTTTAAGGACATTACTGCAACTCTGATTGCTGGTGTGCACCCCTCATCACTGGCCGAACTGCCGTCTGTCTATAATGACATTACTGTAACTCTGATTGCTGGTAAGCACCTCAAATCTCTGCCACAACTGCCTCTGTCTTTAAGGACATTACTGCAACTCTGATTGCTGGTGTGCACCCCTCATCACTGGCCGAACTGCCGTCTGTCTATAATGACATTACTGTAACTCTGATTGCTGGTAAGCACCTCAAATCTCTGCCACAACTGCCTCTGTCTTTAAGGACATTACTGCAACTCTGATTGCTGGTGTGCACCCCTCATCACTGGCCGAACTGCCGTCTGTCTATAATGACATTACTGTAACTCTGATTGCTGGTAAGCACCTCAAATCTCTGCCACAACTGCCTCTGTCTTTAAGGACATTACTGCAACTCTGATTGCTGGTGTGCACCCCTCATCACTGGCCGAACTGCCGTCTGTCTATAATGACATCACTACATCTCTGGCCCAACTGCCGTCTGCCTATAATGGCATCACTGCAGCTCTGATTGCTGGTATGCACCCCTAATCTCTGACACAACTGCCGTCTGTTGAGAATGACATTACTACAACTCTGATTGCTGGTATGCACCCAAAATCTCTGACCTAACTGCCGTCTGTCTATAATGACATTACTGAAACTTTGATTGCTGGTATGCACCCCCTATCTCTGGCCCGACTGCTGTCTGCCAATAATGACATCACTACATCTCTGATTACTGGTATGCACCCCTAATCTCTGGCCCAACTGCCGTCTGTCTATAATGACATTACTGTAATTCTGAATGCTGGTGTGCACCTCTAATCTCTGCCCCAACTACCGTCTGTCTATAATGACAGTACTGTAACTCTGATTGCTGGTATGCACCCCTAATCTCTGTCCCAACTGCCGTCTGCCTATAATGACATTACTGCATCTCTGATTGCTGGTATGCACCCGTAATCTCTGGACCAAGTGCCGTCTGTCTATAAGGACATCACTGCAACTCTGATTGCTGGTATGCACCCCTAATCTCTGACCCAACTGCCGTCTGTCTATAATTACATTACTACAACTCTGATTACTGGTATGCACCTCTAATCCCTGGCCCAACTGCCGTCTGTCTATAATGACACCACTGCAGCCCTGAATGCTGGTGTGCACCCCTAATCTCTGGCCCAACTGCCGTCTGTCTATAATGACATTACTGTAACTCTGATTGCTGGTATGCACCCCTAATCTCTGGCCCAACTGCCGTCTGCCTATAATGACATTACTGCATCTCTGATTGCTGGTATGCACCCGTAATCTCTGGACCAAGTGCCGTCTGTCTATAAGGACATCACTGCAACTCTGATTGCTGGTATGCACCCCTAATCTCTGACCCAACTGCCGTCTGTCTATAATGACATTACTGCATCTCTGATTGCTGGTATGCACCCTTAATCTCTGACCCAACTGCCGTCTGTCTATAATGACATTACTACAACTCTGATTACTGGTATGCACCTCTAATCTCTGGCCCAACTGCCGTCTGTCTATAATGACATTACCACAACTCTGATTGCTGGTATACACCCCTAATCTCTGGCGCAACTGCCTTCTGACTATAATGACATTACTGTAACTCTGATTGCTGGTATGCACCCCTAATCTCTGGCCCAACTGCCGTCTGTCTATAATGACATTACTACAACTCTGATTACTGGTATGCACCTCTAATCTCTGGCCCAACTGCCGTCTGTTTATAATGACATTACTACAACTCTGATTGCTGGTGTGCACCCCTCATCACTGGCCAAACTGCCGTATGTCTATAATGACATTACTGCATCTCTGATTACTGGTATGCACCCCTAATCTCTGACCCAACTGCCGTCTGTCTATAATGACATTATAGTAACTCTGGTTGCTGGTATGCACATCTAATCTCTGACCCAACTGCCGTCTGTCTATAATGACATTATAGTAACTCTGGTTGCTGGTATGCACATCTAATCTCTGACCCAACTGCCGTCTGTCTATAATGACATTATAGTAACTCTGGTTGCTGGTATGCACATCTAATCTCTGACCCAACTGCCGTCTGTCTATAATGACATTATAGTAACTCTGGTTGCTGGTATGCACATCTAATCTCTGACCCAACTGCCGTCTGTCTATAATGACATCACTATAACTCTGATTGCTGGTATGCACATCTAATCTCTGACCCAACAGTCATCTGTCTATAATGACATTATTGTAACTCTGATTGCTGGTATGCACATCTAATCTCTGACCCAACTGCCGTCTGTCTATAATGACATTACTACAACTCTGATTACTGGTATGCACCTCTAATCTCTGGCCCAACTGCCGTCTGTCTATAATGACATTAGTACAACTCTGATTGCTGGTATACACCCCTAATCTCTGGCCCAGCTGCCGTCTGTCTACAATTACATCACTACAACTCTGATTGCTGGTATGCACCCCTAATCTCTGGACCAACTGCCGTCTGTTTATAATGACATCACTGTAACTATGATTGCTGGTATGCACCCCTAATCTCTGGCCCAACTGCCGTCTGTCTACAATTACATCACTACAACTCTGATTACTGGTATGCACCCCTAATCTCTGACCCAACTGCCGTCTATCTATTATGACATTATTGTAACTCTGATTGCTGGTATGCACCCCTAATCTCTGACCCAACTGCCGTCTGTCTATAATGACATTACTGCATCTCTGATTGCTGGTATGCACCCGTAATCTCTGACCCAACTGCTGTCTGTCTATAATGACATTACTGCATCTCTGATTACTGGTATGCACCCCTAATCTCTGGCCCAACTGCCGTCTGTTTATAATGACATCACTGTAACTCTGATTGCAGGTATGCACCTCTAATCTCTGGCCCAACTGCCGTCTATCTATAATGACATTACTGCATCTCTGATTGCTGGTATGCCCCCCTAATCTCTGACCCAACCGCCGTCTGTCTACAAGTACATCACTACAACTTTGATTGCTGGTATGCACCCCTCTCTCCCTTGGCTGTCTCTCCTCACTCTCTCTCCCTTGGCTGTCTCTTCGCTCTCTCCCCTGGCTGTCTCTCCTCGCTCTCTCCCCTGTCTGTTTATTCTAAAAAAATTTGCAGTGTGGTGCTAGTGTTGCCCCACCTCTTCCGTATGCTGCTGGTAGGGCCAGGGAGGGGAAGGGGTGATGGTGAGGGGAGCCCAAGAAATTTTTCGCCCAGGGTCCACTCAATATTAAAAACGGCCCTGGCTCTGCCCAGTGTTATTTTTTCCCGAACTATGCAAGCACCATTAGACAGAAGAACAATCCGTAGACAATGCTCCCCCTTACTGTTCGCAAACACATGTGAAGGGGGAGTTCAACTGCCCCATCTCTCGAAATGCCACTGCTGCAGTGACATATTTTCTTGCTGAAATGCAATGCTGTTTACATCTTTGCAGCTAATTAGAGGGTTTTTGGCATTTTCCACTTATCTTACAATATCAGAGGTCAGCAGAGGCACATGCATGTACAGCATCCACACTGCTCTTCTTGGCAGCCAATAGGGGTACAGCACAGGCAATATCATAAATGGAGGATTATGTCATCAGTTACCATTATCCCCTATAATAACACTACTGCATTCAGGAATACACAAGTCTTGAAGTCGTGTATATGGTTGTCACCCCCTTGAAAAATATAACAGCCCTTAGCCCCCATTCACACCTAGGCGTATTGTAATATGCGCGTCTGTCGCGCGACCGTCACGCGGTTTTTTTACCGCGATTCGCGGTAAAAAAGTTGCGCGGCCGTCGCGCGATTACAAAGGCTACTTGGCAGTATCCCAATGGAAAACGCCCTACAAAACGGCCCAAAGTAGTCCCGGGACCTTTTCAGGCGTGGGCCGTTTTGTAGCGCGTTCGGGACGGGCGGAAATACGGCAAGGTGGGAACGAGTCCATTGACTCCAATGCAATTTATATTTTTGAGCGTTTTGTAGAGCGTTCTTCGAGCGTAGAACGCGCTACAAAACGTTCAGGTGTGAACGAGGGGTAACTGTTAGTAACACTGACATCAAGCTCTATTTTGTCACGTCAGGCCATTAAAATACCAGACAGGTGGCAATCTTGGATGGATACTGCTACATTGTTTTCACTGGCTATATGCTTGGCCCTGTTACCCTCTGCCTCATCCAAAATGTTGCACATGGCATATCGCTAATGTGTTTAACTCATCATGCTGCCTCCAGTTTTATTCTGTCAAACTCTAGCAATGTAGACAATATTCTATAATCTGTACATCTTCGTGCCTGTTGTACCTAAGGTAGCCAGACAGATGAAAGAGGACAAAACTGATCTGCCCACAGATTCGGTCAATGTAACTGGGTATTCTTCCCACTGACCACTAAAGTTCATTCTCCAACTGGCCATTCTTCTCTGGCCCAACTGCGGTCTATCTATAATGACAATCAACTGCAGGGTTGATCCAAATCTTTATTACAATAGTTGGCTATTAGCTGACCAACAGATTCAGACTGCATGGTCGATCTAAGACTTTAGAATAATAGTTGGGTATTAGCTGAGCAACACTGTTGCAAGCTGTTTGTTATCCCAGTCTACTGTAATAGCTAGCTTTCTGGCCTCTGCTAGAGCAAAGCTAATCGGCAGCACAGAAGTCCTGGTTATGACATTAGTGAATCACATTCCACAGCAGGGAGGCATTTGAACCTGTGTGTCACAGGGCATCCTACAACACCCTAAGCTAAATCTGGGACATTGCAGAAGTGTTTTACATTAGAGGATAGAATTGCTCATTCTACGGTTTAAAACAAATGCTCAGCTTTGACCTACTCTGTTTGACTTTGTATTGAAAATGTTGTTTGCTAGGATAGCGGACTGTGTATATGTTTCTTTGTAGAGAATACAGGGGTAATTTACAAATACTTTATATACAATTAATGAAAGACGAAAGTTACCAACTTAATATCTACCTATGACTGTCCATATGGATGCTGAAGCAATACACAGTTTATAATTTATTTTGTTACCTTAGGAATGTCTTAGGTCTGTCCAGGTTTATTTAAAAATCACATTATCATTTATAACTCTGTATCCAAAAACTGTGAAAATAGAACAGATGCAGTCGAAAGTATACTGCAGTTTATCACAATTCTTTATGTTTATTTCAGGCATGATAAGTTCTCATGAATGCAAAATATGGAAATCATGGCTTGACTGACTCAGAAGCGGGGACAATACAAAGTAATTACAGCACTGCATGGGAATTCTATAGGTGCCATCCATTCTTTCAGGTCTGGATTCATGACTTACCGTGCACCCTATAGGTGCATTACTAGAAAAATAGTCTAGTGTATTTGACTCCTGGAGCAGATAATTATTTAACACTCCCAGCTCTACAAGAGAAAATTATTTTCAGTAATATTAATGAAATAAAATTAATGATTAAAACAGCCAGAAAAGACATGCAAGCATTGAACTTTGTAGTGTCTCTACATTTCTGGTCAGTGGGACACGTGCCTCCTTAAATTACTGGCCAGTTGGAGAATGAACTTTAGTGGCCAGTGGGAAGAATACCCAGTTACATTGACCGTCAATGGGAAGAATACCTCCATATATAGGTAGTCCATGGGAAAAAGATTGTCTTTACATTGGTGATTAATGAGGAAAAGGTCCCTGGTGGTTGGTGGTCAGTGGAAGAAGAATGCCCTTACATTACAGGTCAGTCGAAGAAAGGATGCATCTACATTAATGGTCAGTGGGAAGAAGCCCGCTTACATTGGAGGTTAGTGGGAAGAATGCCCCCTTACATTGGTGGTCCGTGGGAGGAAGGCTGCCAATACAGTGGTTGTCAGTGGAAGGAAAAGTTCCCTTACATTGTTAGTCAGTGGGAAGAATGCCCTCTTGCATTGGTGGTCAGTGGGAGGAACAGTGCTTTTACATTGGTAGTCAGTGGGATGTAAAATGCCCTTACATGGGTGGCTAATGTGAAGAATGCAGCCTTGCATGGAAGTCATTGGGAAGCATGCCCCCTTACTTTGATGTTCAGTGGTGGGGAAAAAAACCCTCACATTTGTGTCCAGGGGGGAAGAATGCTCCGTTGCATTGATGATCAGTGGAAGGATATCCTATTACAGACAGCTAAAATCAGTGGGTGTTATGAAGGTTTGCAGACATGGCATGCATACAGGCAATGCGTCCCCTTACTGCCTACACCGGGGGCAGATCACTGCCCAGCACTTGGTACACCACTGAATATGGATTAGAAAACCATAATCTCATATACAAAACTGGGTTAGAATCCTTAAAGGGTGCTTTTCCTTTGCAGTCTGGTATTGATGTAAAATAGTGAATGGATGTAGATTTCTTACAGTCCTCGACAAATGTCAGAATATGTTTCCTACTGGTGCAAAAGGAAATAAAAGGTGCAAATATAAATTGTAATTTCACTTTTATTTCCATTTTCCACAGACTGAGAGATTTGTATTACATAACGCCACAGATTGTCATGTGTACTGTTTCTGTGTGTCTCTCTGAAGCTGTGCTCTGCAGAACACTTAAGCTTCTTCTGTTCCTATAACTGTTGCCTGGGCGTATTTTGATCCACGCAGCTGTTTTTGTCAATAAGAATGAAAAAAAAAAGACAGTCTATTCCGAAGTGCAGTAGTAGAGGTCACATCAGCTCCACTGCTTGAAGTTCCAGTTGGCTTCCTGCACCTGTTGACAGCAAAAGGTGGTATAACATTGAAAATGTAATAAACATGAAAAATGCTTCTAGTACTTTTGTGTTAGTATGAAAGTTAAAATGTCCTGTAGGTATTTTGTAAAAGTGTCCATGCATATTTTTTACAGGACAGTTTTAACAACATTAATACATTATACTAAAGCATACTGGCAACTAAAAACAAAAACTGTTTACTTTGTTAAAACTGTACTCCAGCCAGATATAAAATGAATAAATACAATTATGTATTCATGAAATGATTGCATTTTAATATCACTTTTAATGTAATTATAATTTAATTTTTTTTAAAATTTAACATTTCACTCAGTGGCAGAACCAGTGGAGTGCCTTTTCTTATGTGTCAAGTTACCAATGATTTTTTTTTTTTTTTAGCACCTTACAGGTGGTATCCTTCCTGCTGACCATCATTGTAATTGAGCATTCTTCCCACTGGACACAAATGTGGGGGGTTCCTTCAACCACTGACTATAAATATAAGGGGGCATTCTTCTCACTGGGCACAAATGCGAGGTGTTCCTTCTACCACTGATCACCAATGTAATGGAGCATTCTTCCCACTGGACACAAATGTGAGGGATTCCATCTAGCACTGACCATCAATTTAAGTGGGCATTCCTCCCACTGGACACAAAGGTGAGAGGTTCCTTCTACCAATGATCACCAATGTAACGCTGCATTCTTCACACTGGACACAAATGTGAGGGGTTTCTTCTACCACTGATCACCAATGTAACAAAGTATTCTTCTTACTGGACACAAATGTGAGGGGTTCCATCTAGCACTGACCATCAATTTAAGCTGGCATTCCTCCCACTGGACACAAACGTGAGGGGTTCCTTCTACCACTGACCACCAATTTTATGGAGCACTTTTCCCACTGAACAAAATGTGAGGGGTTCCTTCTACCACTGACCCATATGTAATGCTGTAATGTGCATTCACTAAAAGGTAACATGCTGACATAAGAAGAAAGCAGGGTGATGACCTCTTAGTGTGCTGTTGCTCCCTCATTGCATCAGGAGACTGGAGAAAGTTATGCTGCCACAGTTCACACACACACACACACACACGTGTACATAGTGTATATTTCTTTACCTGTTTGTTAAATTGCTTGTTGGGTGTGCAAACATAGACCAGGGATAAAAAGCAGAATTGGCATCTAAACTGTAGCAGCCCAATTTCACAAATATAACCAAAATTTGATAACCCATGAGGCTTTGTTCACACCAGTGCCTAGTGATAGGGCACAATAAAATGTGTGAATTACCACAAAATACAAAAAGACACCATGCACATGTTGGTGTGTTGCAGTGCAATTAATTTTGAATAGCATACCAAGGAAACCCCACAACACTCCTACATTGCAGTGCACTGACACAGACGCTATCGCACTACCATATGTTGTGGTGCGCTGCATTGGCAAAAATGCTGTAGGTGCGATTGTCAGCCCACAGTGGACCAACATGGTGTGAATAGGTATTTACAGTTATGTGTTTAATTATTTTCAAAATTGCTGCTTTAGTATAGTATTTTAATACACACTTTAAATACCTATAGGATAACAATTTATTCTGAAAAATATTTACAATTTTGATTAGGCACGCTTGCATATCCAGAGGGTGACACCATTACTGAGAACCTGCAACCCTGCTGCCTCCTGTCTCACATACCACTACGTATCATCCCACTGGCGTGGCCTGTCTTGTGTACCCCTCTATATGTAAGCAGCGAAAAACAAGTCACTTTTTAGCATCTATTGCCTAATATAGTACAGCCCTCCTGGCTTACTATACTGTCAAGCTCACTTGTTGCCTGACTTGACTACTTGCCTGAAATGCAGCAGATTATAGGGAGTCAATATAAAGAGAGATTTCAGGTTATCATACTAACAGCATTGAAGAAATCTGAATGTAGTTGGATTGCAGAATTATTTTTTATAAGTGCATCATACTTGGCATTCTCCATTTGTTCCCTGTAATCAGATATGTTTATTATATCATTCAGACATAGAACTATTGACTGACATATGATCATAGTTTTGCTGTTTGGAAGGAACAACAAACAGGTGCACCCAGTCATGTCTGACAGCTCAGCACATTACACATTGTGCACATGCAAATAAACGTCAAGCCTTACAGCATGCAAATATGCTGTTGGAATGAAATAACACATATGTAAAGAACTGGCAATCTGTTGCTTTATATTACTACCACCATAGAGGCTTGTGAGTACTCAAGTGAAAAAACTAAAGAGTATATAAGCCCAAACTTTCAATTCTCAAACAAGTTTTAACATTGTTATTACAAAAGTCATTTTCATTATTCAGCAAATGTCCATAGGAAACAATAGAGTACAATTAGTAAAAGGGGTGGGAATTGGGGAGATGGGACATAACACACCTGTTGGTGCTCAATAAGCATGTGCGGTGCGTTGTTACAAGTCCCAGTCCTTACTATTTCTTTTTTTTTAAAAGCGAATTTTATTTAAAGTGAAAAAACATATAATTTAACTCTTTGCACAACAGGTTGTTGTGATGCGTGATGAGCATTTTAACACAGGCATGCTGATTTTTGTATGCAACCTACTCCAATGCACTTGTATGGGTTGAAGTGGGCACATAGAGAACAATTGTTTTCTCAGTGTCCTTGCATTGAGTCTGTGTTGATCAGCACAACTCAATACACCTAGTGTGAATGAGCTGTTCACGCTGGGGCGTATCGTGATTGCACGACAAACGTGCATGCTTTGACACGCATTCACGATACGTCCCCAAACACGGCTACGTTTTTTCTCAAACAAATGCAGAACGCACGCAAATTTTTCACAAAATGTACTTCTTCTCCACGGTTGGCGCAGGTCCAGGGACCCAATAGGGATCAATCGAGACGTGGGCCAAACACGGGAAAAAAAGTCCGGCAAACATATGTCTCATCTATCTCTTGTGTCGAGGCCTAACCACTGCTTACATACTGTACAGCCATTGAGCAATATTTGTGGGTATTGCCTGTCACATAATACACTCCACTTCATCTTCCAAAATGAAACCTGCTTTTCTGTCTCTCTCTTATATTCCAGCCTAACCAATATGCTTATATACTGTTCAGTCACTGAACACTATTTGTGGCTGTTGTCGATAAGATAATACACTTTTTTTTATTAAAAGAAAAAACTAGCCATGTTTCTTTCTATTTGCTGCCTAATACACTTTCCTAATACTAGCCAATTTTTCACAAAACACGTACCAAACGTCTATAGGGTTATCACGGTATAGCTGGGAAGATGCCATTCACATGGCACTACCACCACTAGATGGTGCTGAGGAATTCCTATGCTCCTCAGCACCATCTAGTGGCAGTAGTGCCGTGTGAATGGCATTCACCCAGCTATATGCTGGGTGGAAGGGTCTTGCATATTTTGGGAATAATTGGAGATAAAGGCATGGGAGGGGGTTTGGGGAATTTGGGGATGTGGTTTTAAAATGTGTTTGTGGACTCTAATTTAAGGGTTTATTGAACTTAATTATTCATTTTCTTCTTCATTTTTTTGGCAAAACAGTGTGGTGATACAAAAATAAAGAAGCTCACAAACTATTTTGCCACCAATTTGTACAAAGCTGAGGGCTTCCACCGCTCAATTCAGGTCGATTACCGATTGATTAAAAAAATCAAGCATCCAGCCAAAACTACCTACCACTGACTTGCATCAGGAAGATGATCTTGGTCATGCAGAAGAATTCCTCCTTTCAGATATTAAGGATGAGGAAGACAGTGCCATGGTCATAGAGGCAGTGATGTTCCAGCAGCTGGAGCTCACTGGAAAGTGGGCTCTAGAGGTGAGGAAGGGGTGGATGATGAGGTGCAGACCACCCATGACTGCCACCAACTGGAGAGGAGGCAAGGTTTTGAGGAAGGGACAGAACAGCAGCAAGGGAGGTAACCGCTGATCGTTCAGCTCACCTCCTCCTTGCAGAGAGTATTAACTGTCAGTCACCACTCTCTCAGGGATTCCCCCGTCCTTTCTTCATTCCTCCAGCACTCATTGGAGGGGTAAGCATGGGAGGGAGCAGGCACAGCTGGCACTAGAGAGACAAAGCCAGTTGTCAATCAGGCAGGCGGGGATCCCAACAATATTGTCAGGATCCTTCCCGGCTGCAGCGCAGCTCTGTGCTGTCAGCATATATATATATAGGGCAGTAGCCTTCTATATGCTGACTTTGGGTCTCATTAGAATACATTAGTAAATATACTCCTGTGACCTAAAAGAGAAGTAAACCCAAAAAAGGCAGTGCCCAGTTTCACATGCACTTTTTAACAATAGCTTGCGTTTATCCTTGAAAACGAATAGAATTTAGTATTAAGATTTACCCCCCTTCTCCAAGACTACAATGGGATTCGCTGCTAAATTTGGGTTTCACAAATTTCAAACAGATTCGCCCATCCCTAGACATAACTGGAAAGCATGCATGTGGAGCAGAAGTGATTGCAAAGAGGATGCAGAAGATCAGCAGCACTGAGATGTAACAAAGGTTTAAAAAACATTAAAAACATTTTTTCAAGCCCCCTCCTGTGATAGACTACAATCTCAATACAAATTAGTAAACTAAAAGTGAGATTGTAGTCCATCATGGGAGCAAGCTTGGAGCGGTGTCTACTTTACAACACACAGGGACCATGGGGAACAAAGTAGCCACCCTCCAGAAGGAAGGACAGTGTCAGCACCAATTCAGAGATGATTTGAGGATCTACAGCTGAATGATACACAAATAAGATACATTTTTGTTAATAGTTAAGGTACTTGAATGTTTTTTGAAGATTTAACGCCTGAGTTTAGTGTCACTTTAAGAATGTGTACCCATAATTAGCTAGCAGTAGTTAACAATTTGCCTTCTTGGCACCGTACATAAATGTGGATGCTAATGCAATAAAGCTGCAATAAATACACAGAGCAGCTTGTGAAGTGGGGTTTTGCTTCGATGACGAGGAAGTCCAGCTTGTACTTATAATTGTATTCTATTTTCCTGTCCTCTCAAGCAGCAGAAGAGGAGGGGCCTGCTTCAGTCAGTCAGCTAAATATAGTATTGACAGCGGAGGTTTTATTTTTGCAGTAGTAGCGGTGGGCGTGGAGAAAGGGAAACCCATACGGTCTGCTTGTCATACAGCTCAGATCCCTGTGCAGCGTGCTGTCACTTCATCAGCAAGGCCGGTCTGGGACACACTGAAACACCATGGATCTGCTGTCATCTCTCAGCCTAGAGGACCTGGCTGCATCCTTCTCCAAACTGCCTGTCTTCCCTCTGTTCGATGTGGCTTATTATATCATCTCCATCCTGTACCTCAAGTATGAGCCAGGTGGGTGTTGGAGTCAATGGTACTATTGCAATTCATTTAGTTGCATTTGCTGCATGTCCTTGTTGATGAATCCATGCCTTCTCGTGTCCTCAGTACTATTTCGTACAATAGAACACTGCAGGATGGAATGTGCTTCAGGTGGATACATTCATACAGTTTACCTTTTAAGGATAAAGAAAGACAATGGGGGGAATTCATGAAAACTGGAACTGGCAACCAATCAGCTCTTCTCTTCAGTTTGTTCAATTAAGCTTTGAAAATGAAAGAGAGAAGCTGATTGGTTGCCATGGGGTATTTCTCCAGATTTTGACTGCTCTAGTTTTGATGAATGAGTTAAAGAAAACCTGTACTGTGTTTATACAGACAAAGTAAAGCTGGCTGTACACTGCTTGAAATGTAAGCAGTGTGTGGCATCTTCGGCAACCCCTCCATTCAACTTTTGTGGAAGGAGGCAGTTCAGCTGATCAACTGCAGTCACTGTATGGGTATTCTGACAGCACACACCTGCTGCTGTCAGAATACAATAGCCAGGAGTGGTTGAATCTCTCATCCACACTAAACATGTCTAAACCGTGAGGCTGAACAAGAAAAAACTAAAAGTGTATGGCCAGTTTAATTGAAGTGCTGGTCAGCCGAAACCATAGGATACATACTACTACTACAAAGTAAGCAACCTCGGCACTCTAGCTGTGCTGAAACTACAAAACTCAACATGCTTTTGGGCATTGGGTTTTGTACTTATGACTGTCAGTCTTGCAATGGAGAATGCATGCAAGCATGCAACAGCTAGAGAGCTACCCCCTGTACTACAACTTTGACAGCACCTCTGGTCACCCTCATCCACTGCTGCAGCTACTTAAAAACCTGAACCTCTGGAAACATTTTTTTCTTGGCATCTAAGAGACCGATAACCTGAGCCAATTACTGAGAGGCGCGCTTACAGAAGAACAATGGGCACAAGAAAAGTTTCCACATATGATGCATTCTGTCAATAGCATTAACATGGCAGTTTCTGGTTCTCAGAGTCCCCTGTGTAAAGCTGGCCATACACTTTACAACCATCGCACGACTTTCGTCTTGCGTTGGTTGTAAAGTAATTAAAGCTTGTACGATCTGCCCATCTTGGACAGGCAGATCGTACTTGCGATCATCGCAAGCCCGCCCCGCTGAGGGGAGGGCTTCCGATGATTCCAATGCCGCACGGGCAGTGTGCACACTGGCCCGTGCGGCATTTGTCTTATGAACACGCCACAAACCCGACGAAAATCGTAAGATTTTCGGCTGGTTTTCCAACATGCTCTTATGACAAAAGATGTGCGACCGTACAGTAGAAATGGTCGCACGCCTTCCATACACCTGCCGATTATGGTACGATCGCGGGATTTCCCGCGATTATCGGTTGATAATCAGCAGGTGTATGGCCACCTTTACATAGGTTTATTACCTGGGAGCAAAGGGAGAACATGCAAATTGCATGCAGATAGTGTCCTGGCCAAACCTGTATTTAAACCAGGGACCTCAAGAGCTTTAAAGGCAGAAGTGCAAGCCACAGTGCTATTTTATAATAACCTATAACATCAAGATGTAGTGTCATTTGTGCTGGAGTAAAGGTTTTTCTTGTCCAGGGAAAGGGTTTTAAAACATGGCTAATTTCAGTGTGTGCCAGCTGCATACTAGTTCCAGGGCAGATAAGGTGAAAATATTCTACTTTACTGCAACTGATGTCATCGTTTTGGAACCATAAGCAGCTGTCACTCACTGAATTTGCTTACTGCACACAGGATTTTCATCCTTAATGGGCAGGGCCGAAGCTAGGGAGGAGGGGGCATGTGCCCCGGGTGCCACTTTAGGAGGGGCGCCACTAGGTGTGTGGATGGGGAACTTTGAGCCTTTGCCACGGGTGACAGAATGTGTAGCTTCCCCACTGCTAATGGGTATGGGAGGAAAATGGAGACTCCAAAACTGCAGTCTGGGTCTGCAAAAAAACTGGACCAAGGGAATGAACACCCCACCTTTAACCCAGTAACTGTCTCCCTCCCCAACACCACCTTTAACCCAGCAGACTAATAAAGGAATGGAGAAAATGCATTGTATCTGAATCCACCATTGTTTATTGCTCAAGACTTTGGAGTACTTATCAGCAACATATTTGCTGATAAGTTTCCATATACAGTACTTGTGTGCTTTCCATTGACCAATGCTAAGTGATGTTAGGCAAACCACAGTGCAGCAGCAGAACATTGTTAATTATGTGCATGGAGAGGCTATGGTGGATGTTTAAGTGGAAAAACAAGGCAATCCACTTCTAGCTTCCTTCAGCATTAGCTGATTTGTCATGTATCAAACGCATACTTTCCATATATTCAGTGCTGTTCCCTTCCATTAGCTGCTCTGTGGTGCAGTTAGTGGATACTGGATCTGACATGGCTGAAACCACTTGGAAAACATGCCTTCTTTTTGCAAAAATTAAGCCATTCCCTTTGTTTAATAACAATCAAATATCCTGTGCACAAGCCGTTGAAGTAGAACTCCAACTGTGCCAAATGTGTATTTTGGATAGGTTGGGAAAAGCCTTAGAACCTCTGTCAGCTTTTTATTGCGGTGTCCCCATTGTGGAGATTTACTTACAAGTAGTAAGGGTACCAGTAGGGACTCAGGCAACAACAACAGCCTGATGGAGATTCTGACCCTTGCTCACTCCAGTAATGAATGTGCTTTAAATTCCATCTGTGTTCCCATTGGAGAGAATCTCCTTACTTACTGTACCAAGGACAGGATTGGAAATTAGGGAAATCTGCCGTGTAAGGAATTAGACAGCAATAATATCCTGGCAGTGGTTCTAACCCTTTCCTAACCTATACAAAGCTAAAATAAATAGTTTGCCTGAAGTTCTGATTCAAGGGCTCATTCAAACAGACAGTGAGTTGTATCTATGGCTGCAACTAACAATTTATTTCATAATCGGCTAGTTGGCCGATTATTTGGATAAAAAATACCCTCCTTAACTGCCTCCGGGCCGGCCGTAGTAAAAAAACGGCCGGCCAGGAGCTCTCTAGATCTGAGCAGGCGTCTCTAGACGTCCGCTCAGACACGCCCACTTGCGCGCGCCACCGGGCGCGCGCGAGCGGGAAATGGCCGCAATTTAAAAACGGGCAGCGATGCCCGTTAATATACATGC